>NW_009730435.1:219-34166 GCF_000703405.1 Apaloderma vittatum
GTCTGCTGTGGATGGAGAAGGTGAGGTGTTTCCCACAGGGCTGGACTGGGCCGGTGCTGACGTTGGGCAGCGGGGCAGGGGCACGGAGTGACTTTCGGACAGTTTTGTTGGCAGGAGGAAGGAGTGGAGGAATGGTTTTTGGGGAAATCCTCACTTCAGTTCTTCTCATTTTCACCGTCTGCCGACTTACAAAGGGAGGCACGGTTTTTATAATAATGTAATGCCTGAAACACTGTCCCCCAACAATCGTAGACCTCCGGTACAAAGTGGATGGTCACTGCTTCCATGAATTTAGATGGTCTTTTGAGGTCCCTTCCAACCCCTAACATTCTATGATTCTATGAATTTGTAATCCAAAAAAGCTCAAAGTGATATGTGTGAATTGAGACAGGGGAGGCACGTGTAGCTATGTCTTAAAACTACTCCTTCTGCAGTGATCACTAGTTTGGCTCTCTACTGTGCCTGCATGGCTATAGACGGGCAAACAGCTTGCGAGCTTGGGCTTTGGAACTTAGCTCCTGAAGCACAACTGAGTTTTAGTTTCTTGCCTGTGTCCCAGCTCCACAGAAACTACTCTGTGCTACACTTACAGCCTGTTGGTGAGTGAAGAAACAAGAGAGTGAATAGCTAGTGCTGCTGGTACAACAGGCACCAGCATATAATTTCAGTGTGGCTGGTTGGTTGCTGCCAGAGCAGCTATTGGTATTTCTCAGATGAAGAAGAATGATCAGTTATTCTGAAATTGTTCTAACGATGCGGTTAAAGTAATGCTGTGCTGATTTGAAATACCTTCAGGATAATAGAGAAGCTTCTGATTAGTGCAGAACGTATAACATTTTGGAAAAAAAGCCTTAGGATGGTTTAGTCAGAATGGTTTGAAGCTCAAAAATAATTCTGAAAAATCATTTCTCGTGATAGCAGGAAGGCTGTTGATACATTCATTCTGTAGGCAAGGTGTAGATTAGAAGGATTTGGAGTTATCCAAATCCAGATGTACAGTTAGAATTAGACACACTGCCTATCTTTTAAAGCATACAACCCTTTTCTTTTTTTGCTAAAAATGCAAATCACAGGAAGGTTTTAAAACACACACAGCTTGTCTTTCTTTGTAAATCATCTGTAGTATTTAATGCTCTGATTTCTTGGCTTTAAAAAACCCTTCTGCAAAATATGAAACACATTTGCAGTTAGCTCCAGCACTTACTGTTGTTGCTGTTCTTATTCACACTGTCTAAACGATCAACATTTCTTTCTGGTTTTATTGTAAATGTAAGCTGAGGAAGTTGCCAGCTGGCTTGACCTAGCATTATTAGACTCGAGCTTAGGCTAAAGGTCACAGAAGTTCTTTATGTGAAGCATGTGTGTAAGTGGGAAAGCACTTTTTTTTTTTTCCCCTTCTCTTTGCTGGAAAAAGGTGAGGAGGGGTTTTGCAAGCTTTTCCAGCACGTCTCAGGCCTGAGGATTGGCACAAGGACTGAAAAGGAAGAACAATCCAGATTCCTAAACCCAGCCATATGGTGCCTGCTGTTGTCAGGAAAAGAAGGACAGTTATAGACCAATTAATTGCTCTGTATCTAGCACTAGCTAGTTATCATGTAATCCTAAAAAGGCTGCAGTACTGTTGTTTTGTTTTGTTTTGTTTTTTTAATAAGGCTAGGCATTATTTGCTGCTATACTCTCTTTAAGTAGAAAAGAACATGTTCTTGGGATCCTTTAGTTGCTTTTGTCTTCATTGAAAACAATGAAAACTTAGTCTGTTATTAACTCATAGCTGATTTGTAGTTTGTGGAAATATGAACTGCATTAGCACTTTGCTTGAAACACGTGATGCCTACATGCAACAAGATCTGAGTGGAGCACCTCAAGACCTCAAATACGTTATAGGTGTCTTTTGGTTAACTGAGCATTTAAATCTTAGCAGTAGAGAGTGATGTGGATTAATCTCAAGTGATTAATCTGTGCTCCTGCATTTCAAACTGGTGAACCATCATAAGAATCTGGGGGCCTGGCTTTACTTTTGTGCTTCAGCCTGTGGTTGTAGAGGAAAGCTTGAAGTGGTCTCTGTACTAGTGAGGAAGTGGTAATGGGCTTCAGAGGTGAATTGGACCAGATTATCGTAGCCTTCGCAGTAGTAAACTGTTTCTTCAGCAGTGAGAAGTGATGGTAAATGTATGGAAATGGTTATTTTGTTGGGAAGTACTGTAGCTGTTGCAGGAAAATTTGTCTTAGTGAGTTTAGTTTTAGTATGGCCATGTGAAAACAATACATTCTGGAGAATCTCTTCCCGGTGATAAATGGGCTATGATCAGAAGTGAAGCACTTCTTAAAAAAAGAAATAAAATAATCCAGTCGACTTCTGAGTGACTGAGAGGAACATACAGCGTGTTACTATCTTCTCTATTTGCAATTTGAAAGCAACCAAACAAAATTCTAACCTTCCCAGCAAAGTGGATTGAGCACCATTCAGGAGTCACTTAGTGAGTGCTAATAGCAGCAGCAGCGAATTTGCATAAGCAGCATCAATTGCCAGATGACATTTCTGACTAAGCTCTCTTTTTAATCCTCTTCCAAATGCATCGTTTAACGTTTCTGTTATGGTGATGCGACAAAGGCTTACTTAAGGTGGGATTCTTGTAACTTCATGCTCTATGGAGATTTCCAGTTGTGCAAGAGCTCAGTGGTGCTAAATAGCTGTTGCATGTCAGAAGAGGTGGATAAAGCCGTCTCAAAATCTTCATTTTTCTGTGTTGGGATGCTAACTGAGCTAGCTCTGCCTCTTCTGCTGGTAATGAGAGCTCCATTCTCTTTTTCCTTTCTTCCCTATAAGGCACAGCTAATGAAATACCATGTACTCCTCTTTTTTTTTTTTTTCCTTTCCCCTCCTCCTTCCAGTTCTGAGCAGAATTCTTACCTTGAGACTTTGCTAAAATATTCACATGGAAAGGCAAAATATCTTGTCTTTCTGGTATTCACTTTATTATTGAAATACTAAAAGTTGCTATGGTTAGAGTCATCAATATTTCCATTATAAATGTTTTTCATAAACTTCTGAAACTGAGCTCAGCTAGTGTAAAGCAAACAAAATCTTAAGTGGGAGAAAAAAATTTCATGAGCATACTCTTCCCTAATTATGAAATAGGATGGGCTTGTCCAGAATTTGGTTATGCAATTGGGTGGGAAACTTGCAGTTAGGTACTGTAAATTTCCTAGATGTTGTTTTTAAGGATTTGATTTTTGCTTATTTTGAAGATTAAAACTCTATAAAGAAAAAATGAGTCATTGATTATGTGGAGAAAGCCTTTTGGAATCCTATTCTTGAAAATGGATAAAGTGAAAATTATTAAAGGGAATCCAGCTGTGACAGTTTTAATAGGTTAAACTGATTCACTTCCACTTGATTGTCATGCTGTCCCTTTAGAGGCATTTACAGCATCAACTTAATTGCATGTACTTTGTTTTGTTTCAGATGCTCTCAGTCTGCAAAATGGTGATTCCAAGGATTTTCGTTTTCTGTAGGAAACGTGAAGACCGTGAGCTGAAGTAAAACATTGGCAGAAATTTGTTGAGAATTTTACCTTTTTCTCTTTGAAGGATTATGTTTACAAGAAATTGATACCATCAAGCGACACTTTTTCTGCAATAAAATAACAAAAAAACCCTAAGAATAAAGCTGTATTTATGCTCAGAGAAAACTGGATTAACAATGAGGCCAAAGACTTTTCCTGCTACGACATATTCTGGAAACAGCAGACAGAGGTTACAAGAGATTCGAGAAGGTTTAAAGCAGCCATCCAAATCTTCAGGTCAGGGACTACCAATCGGACCAGGCAGTGAAACTTCTCTGGACCCTAAGATTTTAATAGGGAAGGATGCTGCAAGGCAGCAGCAGATGAGACAAACGCCTAAGTTCGGACCATATCAGAAAGCTCTGCGAGAGATTCGATATTCGTTGCTGCCTTTTGCTAATGAGTCGAGCACTACAGCAGCTGTGGAAGTAAATAGGCAGATGCTCCAGGAACTGGTGAATGCAGGTTGCGATCAGGTACGTATGTGTTTGGAGGGGAGATTGTCACTGGCTTCAAAACAAGTTTATACTCGGGACCAAATAAAGGATTTTGAAAGTTGTCGAACTTGCTGGCTGACAAAATGCACCAATTCTTGTGGCAGTCATGTTGCTGCTTGGCTAGCAGAGTAGGCGGACTTACTGTTGAGAGATGTGGCTAATACAGGGTAAATTCGTGTTAAAGATGGTCATGGTGACTTCTAGGGTTCTCTTATGATTTCTCCGATTGATGTATAAGGCTGAACACGGCAGCATTTTGTTTTGTTTTCTTCCACTCAATGCTGTAACAAGCCTTAGCTATGAGGAATAGAGTGGAGTTTTGTCTTATACATCTAAGATCGGTTCGCTGACAGAAGCAACTAGGAGAGATGTCAGAGACAGAGTATGTATGGTCTTTGAAGCAGCTCACTTGCTGTCTGCCCAAAGTAGGTGGAACTGGCTGGATGTTCAGCAAGCAGCAGTGGTTGAGTGCACACCTTTTCTTCCTCACCTTCTCTGCTTCTATCAAGAAGTGGTAGCTCTGTCTCAAATGAGGAACTTGGCACAGAAATAATTGCTTTTGTTACTCTGATGATAGAACGTGTTCTTAATTTGTGTTGAGCTGCATTCATCTTGCATGTGCTTTCAGTGTTGATACTGACTTTCACCTCTGCCTAGGAATAGTTCAAAATTTTGCTTTTCAGAGAGGAAGGGATGTTTTGGGTTCAGATTCTGATTGTTTGTAGAAAAGCTTTTTTTCCCTGTGCGATTGAATGACAGTTGTTAACAAGCCAAAACATTTCCATTTCTATGATTCTATACTCCATGGTATAGATTGGAGAGAGACTTAAAACCAAAGTGCTTTCAGTGACATTTCCTTGACTTCAAAATTTAACCTCCATTCGCTCATGACAGAGTGTGAGTCTCTTGACTCTCCTGGACTATATTCTGAATTTGTATAACTAAACTAGTATCAGGCATTATTATAAACAGTCTGCATTTCTCTGAAGCTATATAGACATTAATTAGTGTTTCTGTTTCAGAGAGTTTATGCTATGTGAGATAATCAGTTTGAGTAGATTGCAGAACCAATGTGAAGTGCTGCAGTACAGCTAAAGACTTCCTAGTGCAGTGAACCAAAATGCTGTCCTGAATTATTTAACTGAAAGAACCAAGGATTTTCTCCGATCTTAAGCATGCCGTGAAAACATAGTGTTTTTTAGAACTCTGCCCTCTAAGTTTCCCTTGCTGTTTAGGATGAGAACATTCCCTGTGTGTATGAGCCAAGGTTAAATGAGCACAGCTGGATTCTGGATTGAAATGTGCATTTGGTAGGTTACATGGACAAATCGTTCACACACAGAACAGGCTTTTTGGACTGAAATCCTGGAAAGTACTTTGAGCGCACTACAGCACAGAAATGTTAAGCCAATATATAAACCGGATACCTGAGCACCTGTTAAAATCTCTTAGTATTAAAGGAAGTAATGTGCTGTACATGTAAATACGCTCTACATGTGAAGTTTTTAGTATCTCTAGTTCTGACTTCAACATTCATGCAATATATTTCTTCTTGAAGAGCACTGAGGGTAAGCCCAGATCTGACTGATGTAAAGATTTTTGAGACCTCCTGAAATTTGGCTGCACATTTTTTGTGTGTATGTGCCTGGATTTTGGTTTTGGGTTTTTTTCCTCGCTGGCCATGATCCTTCCATCCTTACATCTGGCTTTTCTCCCTAGCTGTGAGTTGTTGCTTGGAGGCAGCATTATTGGGCCTATCCCTTAGGTGTGTTTGGCATCCAAACCTAAGCATAAGCAGGATCCCATTTGGGTAGAGTCCAGATGGAGGTTCCAAAACTGGGTTTTTGTGGCTTAAAATGCTGGCATTCCTAATGCGAGTCCAGGCTGTATGAAGATTGGTTGTCCTGGAGGGTTGTGAATAAATGGAGCTTCTTGAGGTCGTGTGAATGGTATCTGGCGCTGGAGTTGGCGTGGTGTAGGGTGACAGACTCGATTACAGCCTCTAGATTCTTCCTTTCATCAAATGCTGAGCTGTTTCAGAGCATGACATGTAGGAAATCAGCTATCCAAGCTACCCTGTCCCTGCTTGTGAATCACAGTCTCTAAATGCCTACTGCAAAGACATCTTCTGTAGTCCTGTAGGCAGCGAGCAGGTCAGTTTCTTTGGGGATGGTTTTCTTTACTTCTGGACCCCACACTAGTGTGAGGCTGGTATGGTCATTGAAGCTCCCCCTTCCACACCTGTCTCAGATGCCAGGAGCAGATGTTCAGAGGTTAGGGATTTCAATATTTCAATCCATGAATAGCTGATGGTCTACTTGAGCCTTCCCCAATGGCAAGCCTGCAGAGTACAGGATCTTACACCTTCTGATCCTGCTTCATGGAGCACTGATCAGCTGTTCAGGTCTCCTGAAGTTGGCGATTTGTCATAAGAAGCTCTAATCATGAACATTCTAGGAAGTTATGAAGAATGAATAGCTGGCTGTAACATTAATCGGTTTGGTCTTACGTGAACTCCGTTTTCAGTTTGGATTTAGGCTGCTGCTTTTTGATATTCTAGATGGAACACTGGAAAGCAATCCTAACCTTGTGAGTAATCTTTTCTGGTGGGCACTATGCAAAGATCAAGATGCTTCTTCAGTTTGTTTGTTGGACCGCAATAAGGACTTTTGGAAGGGTGAAAGGGAGCAGAGATGGTTGAGAAGGAAAGCATAAATTTTAAAGGCTGGGGAAGGAATAGTTCTATTTGTTACTTTGTAGCATGGTTAGATTTTAACAAATACTTCAGATACTTCAAGAGACATTGCTTATTAGGCAATATAAAGGTAGGGTTGGTAGCTCTCTGTTTTGCCAAAGTGACTCTGAGTTTTAAGATGAAATTGAAATTGGTTTAATTAAATAACAAGGAAACGTAACATTTTATTACTTTATTCTTACTCTGTGAAAGACCCACGCAGACAGGAAATCAGTTATAAGCTGGTTGGTAAACTTAATTATATAAAATGCAGTGTAATTTATTAAGTACATACAGAATTCTTGTGTCTTTTGGTTACAGTCATCATAGGTGTTACATGTGAAAACAGATTTTTATTTTTTGTTAAATTGTTTAGGAATTTGCCAGTGTCCTTTTAAATGACCTATGTTCTCTCACAAAGATGTCTTTTGAAACATTGTGTGGGTTCTGATTTTGAAGAGAAATCTGGGCCCCAGAACTTAATGGGATCTTTGCTGTTGACCTGAAAGAAGCCAGGACTACACACTTTTTTTTAAGAGATACAGCACAAAATCACATACATAATTAGTCATAGTTCTTTTCAACAAATGGAGTAACTTGTCTGTTGTTTGCTTACTTAAGTCATCTTTTCAACAGTAATTATTTAGCAAGTTTCAATCAGAAATAATTAGTGCAGCGTAAATTGTTTTGAAACTTGTAGAACATAACTGCAAAAGGGTGGACCATTTTCATTGCAAAATCTTGAAGCCAAAAGCACTACTAATATACTGTTTTTTAGTAAATAAAGCTCCTTGGGCTTGGAAGTGTAACTTGCAGTCACTGCAGAGGGACAGGAGTGGGGACTGTCTGTCCTTGCAGGCTGGTAAACCACTGGAATCACCTGAGGCAACTGGATGGCGTTTTGGGCGTGGTGGTAAATGCAGCTGCTGTTGTGGATTGAATTTTTCTGATGAATAGATGCAATTGAGCATATGATCAGTGACATTCCAGCAACCTGAATGGGCTGTACTGTACTTACTGTACTTCCTTAGAGCAAAAACAGCCTCTGACATTGTAATTTAGAGTGGGCTGCGGCAGTTCTAGATGAACTGTGGAACATTATATGCTGGCCACTTTTTTTTTTTTTTCCCCCTTCAAGCAAACTTCTTTTCTTGTAGCAAGGATGCCTTTTCTGGGTGAAGACTTCTAGACATTGTTTATTTGGGCAGCTGCTTTTTAGAAAAAAAAGATGATTTTAGATTTTTTTACAGGCTACGTACCTCCGATAACATGCATCACGTGCTGTACACTGAATAACTATGAATTTGTAAAGTGGGAAAGTCTTTATGCCTTGTTTTTTCCAGAGGCTTTTGTAAATATCTCTGTAATAGAACAAAGACCTGTGCTAGTATCAGAGCATTCCAAGGTGGAAGATATGTTCTTTGGTCACTAATTACAGTGTATTTCAGGAAAGTGGAGTGGTGTTTGTGGGTACTGTGATAATGTTTAAGAATATCAAGTTGACTGTTTTGTCATCTGTGTTACACTGAGTTCATGGAATTCACTTTGTAGAAGTGAGATTTTTTTTTTTTATTGCTTTTGTGTTTTGGGTTTGTTTGGTGGTGTTTTTTTTGGTTTTTTTTTTTTTAAATTCCTCCTCCTTACATTCCGAGATTCTTTTCATTTCTTCGTCATGGATTACATCCTTTTTACTTCACACATTTGGCAAAGATTCCACCCTAGTTTGTGATCTGCCGATTGGTTTTGGGAAACTTTGAGAAGGGGCAATACCTTAATTTGAACAAGTGTTTGCACTTGAGTGAGTGAAATTCTGCTATGCCAAATAGAGCTCAGGCAGAAAGTCCTTTTAATGTTTTGCATGTGGAACTAGTATTCTGGTTTTTTCTTTTCTATATAGGGTTTTAGGTCATGCTTATTCATGTATAATCCACGTGCCATCTAGCAGTGTGTTGCTGAGCAATATGACTTTTCATCCTATTGCTGAAGTGATGAGAGGAAGCAGATGCAATGCAAAGTTTTGTTTTGGTAGCAGATGATGTGTAGTGAGAGTTTTGCTTCCAGTAAAATACCTGTTGCGCGATGTATTTGTTAAGAGGACAAGTCTAAAAAGACAGCTTGCCTTCAAGGTGAAAGGCAGCAAATTTTGTAATAGCCCTGAGCAAATGGCAGAAATAATTTAATAACATTGACCTGTCCTGTAACAAAATTTTGTCTTCTGTTTGGATAAACTTTACCAGTGTTAAGAGTACTACTTGCCCAGCTCTTTTCAAAAACCTCCAGGATGAACATCTTGGTCATCTTCTGGGTGTTTTGGGTCCAGATTGTTTTGCTAGTGAAAAATGACTGAAGAATGAGCTGTTAGAAGATTGCCTAGGTGGTTCTGTGGGACATATGTTAAAGGTGGCAAGAGTCATAAACTACGTTGCAGGTCAGGAGGATATAGATATTCTTGGGTTACAAGGAGAAAAAAGGGGCCTTCGAATGAGGACACTCACTGCTGAATGCAGGAGAAGGATTTTATTTTAGCAACTGAAGTAGATTTGGTAATTCAGGCCAGCAGTCTCTTGTGTATTAGTTTGCCTCCCTCATTTGAAGGGAAGTTGTTCACTATGTCTTTTTGGTAGATGTGTTGAGAGCTTGTTTCATAACCTCTTCCTATACTTTTTTTCCTCTTTTTTTTTCCTTAACCTTCCTTTTTAGTTGAACTCTTTTCTCATTTCTGAGAAGTTTCCAGTATCATCTGGTGTTCTTCCTTCAAGGCATATAAGTACTCCTGAAGTTAGCCCCTTAGGTCATTTCAGTTCTTTTTTCCAAAGCAGCTAAGAAGTGAGTCCTAGCTTTCCAGAGGCTGAAAGCAAGAGATGAGGGTTGCTCTTGAGGCACCCCTCTCTTCTTCCTACTTTGCTGTCACTTCTTGATGACACTGTCATAGTGAATAGACTTAAATCCTCTGTGTCATGATGCACTTCCTGCAGTATATTTGGTAAGGTGCTCTTGGCATTGTTCTGTATGAGTGTAGGTTGGAGTATTCTCATCCTGCAGAAGGAAAAAAAAATTTGTCTTCTCCCTTGCTTTTTTGCAATGGGAGAGCTACTCTCTGGTGGTAGTAGGTGTTTGCATGTGCTCCTTCACATGGCAAGGTGTAACTTCATGGCAGCTGGGCAGTAACATGGCACTGAACAAGACTGCAGTATGTTTTAAACTCTGCCCTTTATTCTTGTTAGTCTCCTTTCTTCTTTGGAAAACTACAGAATAAATTGCAACTTGATAGTAGGATTGTGTTTGAAATGACAGAACAGGAATCAAGTGCCTGACTTCAGCTGTAGATAAGTGTGAATCTTGACTTATATTAAATTAATGCTTCCCTATTCCTCATGTCAGATAATAATTCTAGAAGATTGTGAGTTAATATAAAAGTCTAAAATTATATATTGCTGTTACAGGGTGCAGGATTAACTTTCATTGGATACTTAAATAGTATTTATTAAACTTAAATTTCTAGGAGAAGGCTGAGCTATGGATTTTTTTTTCAATAAAAAAGGAAATTACTTTATCACAGTCACTAAAAATTCTGCCTAAGCATTGATTTCAGTCTCTGAATAAAAAAGCCCTTGTGACCAAAAGCAGAGATGGCCATTATTGTAACAGGAAGTTGATATCACAATAGTAGTAGGGTGTAACTGTTCCTTTCGCTTTTTTTTGTTGTTCTCAGCCTAAATCTCTGCTGTTCTTTTCAGACTGTGTTTTGAGAGGAACCAATGTGATTTTATGCTGAGACTGAAAAATAGCATCTCTGCATAGGGAGGGTGTGGGGTGGTTTTTTTGGTTGTGTTTGTGGGCTGGTTTGTTTGTTTTTCTTTCTCAAAAAAAATGGAATGATGATTTTAAACTTAGAGACTTCAGTAGGAGGACTGAATGCAAGGCTTTTGCATGCTGCAGTCCTTAAAGGTAATCCAAGATGTGCATTTGGAACTCATTTAATTGAACCTAGGAATGCTTTTCTGATAGTTGCTAAACTAAATAAAAGCTTCGCTAATTGAATATTATTAGAATGCAATTCAAAGTCCATGGCTATTTCTCATGTGATAAACAGGTATGTGTCATACTTGTGTGATAATTTTTTTTTAAACCTTTTTATTTTCCATGTAAACCATGGCCAAATATACATAGACTACCTTCCAATGACAGTCCTTTTTCCTCACTTCTTTTTTTTTGTGCTGTACCCATAGAAAAATTATTTTACAGACATTTTGAAATTAGCTAATCAATAGAACTGAAACTAAGTTAACAAGGAGGAAAAAAAAAAGGGAAATTTCACTAGTACCCTGTGTAGAAATACTAATACTGTACCAGGTACATGAGGTTGTAGTAATTTAGATTACAAGAGTGTAGCAAGGCATTCAGTCACGTAATATAATCTGACAAACTGAAGGGAACTAAACTACTTTTTCTTCCATTTTGTTTATAAAATGTCGTTTCCAGATTTTGTCTTCCTTGCTCCAGGGCAGAAGGCCGTTATTGTGACTATGTTTTCTGAAAGTATGGTTAAAACTGTGTGTCCGTTTTCTGGAAATATTCAAGATGCTGGCTGAATTCTTAGCTAAGCACTGTTGGAAGGAGAATCAGTGACTGGCATGGTCCTGCTCAGGAGGTAGGGACTAGGGACTAAGGGCTACACCGCTTGAAAGGTGAATTGTTATGTGCTGCAAAATGCGGGAGAAATGCTTTTTGTGGTGAGGTTGATCATGTCGCTCTCCAGCAGAACTCAGGTTGCTGGTGCTTCCTTGGGCAGTGTTCAAATCCTGCCCAGCAGCTGCTTTTGGTGGTGGTGACTCCTGTAAACTGTCCATGCCACCACATGTAGTGTCTGTGTATCTCCCACACCTTGGTTCCGTCCCCGGAGACATTCAAGGTCAGGCTTGATAGGACTCTGAGCAACCTGATCTAGTTGGAGATGTCCCTGCTCACTGCAGGGGAGTTGGACTGATGACCTTTAAAGGCTTTGTTCCTTGGGTACTGGCTGCCTTCTGTGCAAATACAGGTATGTGACGCTATCCAAAATAGGTGAGGAAAGACACGAAAGAGACCTTCAAGTGAAGTTTTCTTGGTGATGGCAGCTGCTGTTTTTCACGTTTATTTAATATGTCCATTTATTCTCCACCATTGCCTGATGACAAATGGCTGGGCAGTCCAGTTTTTCCTTTATTTGACTTTGGAAAGAGGTGGCTGGACTGCAAGCTGCCTCACTATGGATAATCACTACTCTAGAGTAGATGTTTTACAATCAAGTACTGCTGGAACAAACACAGTTTGGCCTAGTAAAATCTAGGGGGGACAGATGCCCTATCTGTTTATTTAAAGCTATAGATGTTTGTGTTAATTTGAGCCTTATATAAGTCATGTATACAGCATGTGAACTACATTCCACTTTTTTCACTCTTTCTGCCTGTGTTCATAACCTAATTGTGTCTGTAGTTCAGATATGATATTTTTGCGTTGCTTTGAGCTGAGGCTTACAGTGGAAGATGCTGGTCCTTATTTCTAAGTTTTCATAATTCCCTAGCTTTTTTGGAAAAAAAAAAAATTAAAAAAAAGCCTCTGATTACCAAAATAGAGGCTGAAGTTGCTGTGACATTGTGGTCTTTGGTGTTATCCTACCGTTGCAGCAGCCAGGTTGTATTGTCCACACTTGAAAGGAATCCCCGTTTCCCATCTTCAGAAGATAAAGCCTTGTGCAAGTCAACCAGTCAAATTCTTGCTGTCTGCCTGCTGTACTCATCTGCTGCTGGTCACCCAAAATACAGTTGCTGCTGGAGTATTTTCAAATTCATGTTATTTGTCAGCTCATGTGGAGATACCGTGTAGATACCACCTGATACCGTGTGGCTTCTGCTGAGGGGGTTCTGGTAGCTCTGATCCTCAATGGGGTCATCCAGCTATGGTTGCAGTACAGCAAAACTGTTTTTTTCTAACAGTCTTGTTCTGTGTCGTGGTTTAACCCCAGCTGATAGCTACACACCACACAGCCACTTGCTTATGCTTCCCATTTGGGATGGGGGAGAGAATCAGGAGAGTAAAAGTGAGGAAAATCATGGGTTGAGATAAAGACAGTAAGTAAAGCAAAAGCCTCATGCACAAGCAAAGCAAAGAATTCATTCGCTCCTTCCCATTGGCAGACAGGGTGTTCAGCTGCCTCCCGGAAAGCAGGGCTCCATCATGCTGAGCAAGATGTTGTATGGTCTGGAATATCCCTTTGGTCAGTTGGGGTCAGCTGTCTTGACTTTGTCCCTTCCTAGGTCCTTGTGCACCCTCAGCCTACTCACTGGTGAGGTGGGATGAGGAGCAAAAGAGGCTTTGACTCCGTATAGAGGCTGCTCAACAGTAATGAAAATGTCTGTTTTACCAGCACAAATGCAAAACACAGCCCCATACCAGCTACTGTGAAGAAATTTAACTCTACCCCAGCTAAAACCAGCATGTCCTGCCATCTGGGCTGTCACCAGCAGTTCATGAGGAACTTCGCATATACAAACTGACACACAGAAATTCGGTTTCACCCAAGGGATGCATGTGTGCATATATTTTATGATGAGTACAGCATTTGCATGGTACCAGCTGTTTGCAAAGAGCTTAATCCATAGGATTTGTTACTGCACTGAAGATTTCTTTTTCAGTTTAAATAAAAAAGATTCTAATGTTTGAGGCTGTGTTCTGCTTCCCTGCAGTGTAAGAGATGGATGTTTCCTGATGAGAAACTTGTGCTCTCTAGATTAACTGAATTCAAGCAATTAAAAATATTTCCCCAGAGAGGTGAAGGATGAAGAGAACAAGAGAGGCTATGAAAACACTTTATTTAAAAAAAAAACAACACAAAACCAACTCTATTTCTAGGCCAGTTAATTTTCAGAAGGCTGAAGCCAAAGAAGGCTGTGTACCTGTAACTTAGTCAATCGGGTCACTGCTAGCGCAGGGGCAGCCTGTAAAAGGAACTGTGCTCTGTGCAGCTTTGTCTTTAATGGTCAGTGTCTGTGTGCCTGTGTGAAACTGTTACTGTGACACATGTTGTTCTTTACAACTTTAGATAAATATAAACAATGCAAATGGAAAAATGTTGAGATGTAAAAGATTGCTTCAATGCCCAAGCATTTTGCAACTGTTTCCTGGATCCTTTGTTACTCTAATGTGTGATGTGTGGCTCACTGGTTTCAGCTGAAGCATGACAAGATACAGTGTGTTACTCTTGACATACATAAAATGCTAGAAAGAAGACTGCTCATACTAGGTGGTAACATAAATTTGCCCTTCAAATAGATTGACTTCACTAGGACAACTAGCAGTGTGAAATTACTCCTGTGTAAGTCTTTATATGGTTAGGTTTGCATTTTATACACCATTTATGAATCTGTTGGATGTGGATTGTTTTAAAACGGAATAAAACATCAGCACAGATGTGGAGATTGTTGTTGCTGCTCTGCAGCTTCCTGATCTCTGTTTTCACTTTGTTCTTCAACTTTATCACATCTTCAAGGCTATTCAAGACTATACCTTCTTATACCTATTGTCTTATTTCATTGTTTTTTCTGCTCCACTGGATTCATAGAATGAATCGTAGAATGTGTTGGGCTGGAAGAAACCAGGTCATCTAGTCCAACCCCCCTGCAGTGAGCAGGGGCATCTTTAACTAGATCAGGTTGCCTTTTGCTGAGTGGGATGGGGCTTCCACCACCTCTCTGGGGAACCTGTTCCAGTGTTTCACCACCCTCATACTAAAGAACTTCTTCCTAACATCTAATCTAAATCTGCTCACCACTTCTTCATAACTCTCCATCCACTGAGCTTCTCAGCCTTTTTACCAAAATAAACGTTTTCATCTACAATTGCGCCCATGTCCATGCTATGGATTTCCTTGAATGAGCATACTCTTTTGTGCATCTTGGTTCTTTGCACTGGCCTTCTGTGCGTATGTATGCTGAGTACTAATGGAAGACTAATGCTCAGCACCTCTTACAGCACACCCCATATATTTTCATTGCTGTATTCTTTTCTTTCATTCAGTGTGAGCACTCCATAGTCTGTACTTAAAAGTACCTACTTGTCCCATTTGCTTGGCCCATTTTGTCACAGTGACTGTGTTCTTTCCACCTTCCTGCCAGATGTTAGCCTGCTAAAGGTACATAAATCTAATTCAATCTATGTAACTGGAACCTTGGAAATATCAGTATGTGCATCGTATCCTGGTTTAAAAAAAGAACAGAAATATAAGAAGTTATAGCCATATGACAGCGATCTTTGAATCAAGACAAATCCACTCGGTACTGGGCTGTTTTTATGCTGGCTCCAAACTAGTGCTGAATAATTTTCTCCAGAGATATGCATTCCACCTTGCTGGAGCCTGTTTTTTCTGATTGTCTGGCACAGTCTCTTAATTCTGATTTTAGATCACCCCCTGACTGCCTGTGCAATATGTGCTGCCCAGACATGGTAGCGACCAGCTGGCTGTGGAATTCCTCTTCTTTTTCAAGCGCTCCAGCAGTTGCTGTGCTGAAAATTCACTTCCATCTCCTTCCTGTGATCATTTCTTGCACCTTGGTCATCTCTTCCATTCAGAAAATCTTTTTATTGTGTTCTGTCATGCAGGCACTAAGTTCATTGGATGCTTTCTTGAAGGTGTTTTATGAAGAACCTGTGCTGTTGCAATCACGGAAATGGTGGAGAGAAGATGTTGATGTGGTGCTCAACAAATCGAAGACCTAGAGCCTAGAGAGAGTTTACAAGTGGGCAAAAGTCATCAGTCTCTGCCAGGGTACATGTCGAGCCAGCTCCCCATACTACAAGAGCAGGACCTCACTGGGAAGTGCCAGCAAATTCAAAAGCAAGCCACAAGAATTTTCATTTGCGTTGGTGTGCCTCCCCCCACCCCCCATCTCTCTCTTTACTGAGAAGTGAACATTCAGGGATTTTAGCCACATCAAAGTAACCTAGAAAAAGTATTTTTCAGTACTACTTTGGTGCTGTTAAACTTTCTGTAACAAATCAGTTCCGCTTTCCCAGGAACTTCCCTGTGGTTCATAAACGTTAGAAACTGCTCGAGGTTGAGAACTTGCTGTTGCAGGCCCTAATCTACACTTACACAGCAGTGGGTGCTCAGATTTACTGCCAGGGAGAAGCTGTTGCGTGCTGAGCTTGGAACACCTCTGCTCGGAAGGCAAAGGAGAGTCTGAGCTGCAGCACAGTCTGTGGCAGAGCTCTGGTGTTATAAGCAGAGCTGGCTTCTTCCAGATTCCTGGGAAGGTCAGGACGTCCTGCTATGTGTTCAGCATCTCCAGGAACGCTATTTTTGACAAACAGCAGTGCTGTGTGTATAACAGGATTCTTTGGGTTTTTTTGTAAAGAGCCATTTTCTTCCTCTTGCCTTTGTGGGGGATGGGTTTTACCCCAAAGCTCAAGAATATCTTCTAGAGTATGAACTTAAGCATCACCCTGCCCTCTATGGGCCCAACAACAGCAGCCGTAGTATCAGCACTGCATCTCAGGGAGGCCAGTTATCTTACTTCCAGCTTTGCGTAAAACTTCCTTTTCTTCCTTTCACCTGTTACCTCAAAATAGGACCATTGTCCAAAAAGGGACAAGACTTTCAGTCACAGTAGCAAGGCACCATCAACCTTCCTTGCACACCAACTTTTGAGCCTGTGAATCTGGGGAAAACCCTGCCACCAGATCCCAGATTGGTTTGTTTTGCCATTTTCACATAGTAGTTTTGTGGTTTCCCAGTCTGGGAAGAGGCTCAATGGAACTAGTTTTTACTTCCACTTAGCCCCTCACCTCCCTTTTTTTTTTTTTTTTTTTTTTTAAACTCCCAGGTTGTGGCAGCTAATGGATAGAGAAGATATTACTGCTGCAAGGTTTAAACTCTTAACAGGAAAGTGATAACTGACAATCATGAGGGCCGATGGGAAGTGTAACAAGGATGAAGCCCTTGCTAAAGTGCAGGAACTGGATGTATGAGCAGAGAGGATGATGTTTGCCATTTGCTTGGGGAGGAGAACAGCCAGGTCACAGAGCTGGTAGTGTTGTGTTCAGCCCTTAGTAGCAAACTGGTTGTTTTAACTGGAGGAACGTTAATGCTAATCTGCCTTGAAAATTGGACATGGTCTTTGAGGAAGAAAATCCTCATCCTGCACACTGAAGTGCTGTTTTGGTCTCTCAGCCCCCAGGCTGCTTGCACAACTGAAGCCAGTGCGTGTTCAGCGAGGGATTGAGCTTGGACATTAGGAAAGTCCTTTTCTTCAGCTCTGCATTATGGAAGAAACAGCCACCTGAGCCAGAACTGCTGCCTACACGCCAGGGAAAGCAGCGTGAGGTTCCAAGCAGTGCCCCCAACAATAAGTGCCTACCACTTACTCTAGCTGGCAGGCGCTGCAGAGGAGGAGAAGCATCTTCCCCACTTTCTCAGACTGTTGAATTTCAAAACTCCAGGTTGCCTTGCTTTCCTTCTCCCTGCTTCCCTCTTCAGTGTTTTTTTGTGTGCTTGCTGTCTAAAGTGATGCTTAACCACTCATCCTGCCCACATGCTCTGTTCACAAGGCTTAATTGCTTTTTATTCTTGCAGGTAACACTCTGAATGCCTGACTTCTATGCTTGTGGCAATGGTTGTTCTTGCTTTTGGGAAAATAAAGGATTTGCTTTTTGTGTAAAAATAGCTTTATTATTTCCATACGCAAGTAGCAATCAGGGCAGGCATGTTTCCAGGTCAGCCTGGAGATGGGACTGGATAGTGAAACCTCTGTTCCAAAAATGAGCTGGAACCAGCAAGTTTTTGATGTGCTGAGCAAAGCTAACTGGCTTAGAGAGGAATGGGATCCCTTTTCTGGGTGCACATGCAACATGCTTGTATTCTTCTGCTGTGGAGGGGTGCCAAGCATTGACATAATGAGCACTTTACTCTGTTAAGTACTTACGTTAGTTTTACATTTTTCTTGTAATCTTATTCTTTTGGTAATTGTAGGCATGGGTTTTGAATAAAAAATTACAAAGGAAAATTTCTTAGAGCATAATCATAGAATCGTAGAATGGCCTAGGCTGGAAGGGACCTCAGAGATCATCTAGTCCAACCTCCCTGTCATGGGCAGGGACGCCTCTCAACTAGGTCATGATACTCAAGGCTCCGTCCAACTTGGCCTTGAACACCTCCAGGGAGGGGGCAGCCACAAGGTCTCTGGGCAATTTATTCCAAAGTCTTGCCACCCTCATACTGAAGAATTTCTTCCTAAGGTCCAATCTAAATCTATTCTCCTTCAACTTAAACCCATTTCCCCTTGTCCTATCGCTGGACACTCTTGTAAAAAGTCCCTCCCCAGCCTTCCTGTAGGTTCCCTTCAGGTATTGGAAGGCAGCTATTAGGTCCCCCCGAAGTCTTCTCTTTTCCAGATTGAACAGTCTCAGCTCCTGCAGCCTGTCCTCATAGCAGAGGTGCTCCAGCCCCTGGATCATCCTTGTGGCCTCCTCTGAACACACTCCAACAGATCCATGTCCCTCTTATGGTGGGGGCACCAAAACTGGATGCAGTATTCGAGGTGGGGTCTCACAAGAGCAGAGTATAGGGGGAGAATCACCTCTCTTGACCATAATCTATAACCATAAGTGCTTAGATTATCTGAGTAGAAGGGATGTTGGCAGGAGCAGTCTGTATTATTTCACAAGATTGTGCTCAGTTGGGTACTGAGTAAATAAACAGTAAACGTGCAAATCTTGGATCATGTTGCTCTGTGCTTGCTTAGATAGTCCAGCTGTACTTTGGATTTTGTTCTCTATGGTAGCTGTCTTGTGAATCTTCTGGTTCCTTGCCATGTATTTCTAGATTTATATGAACATGTTGTGGATCTCTTTCATCTTCATATTTTGCTAGTTCATATTTTTACTTCCTTCAGGCATATTTTAGAGGTCTCTTTAAGGCTTTTAAAAACTAGTCAGCTTAAATTTTCCCTTTATCTTCACAAAAGTCACTACAGAAGTAAGAAAAAAGCACAGAAGGGGAATTACAGGCAGCACTAAAAATGTTCCTTCAGAACAGAAAAGCAGATTTAACATGAATTAAAAACTCAGTTCTGTTTCAGAGTTGCAAAAGCTCTTTTATTCACCAGAGAACTGTTAAAGCTAGTCATTTTTGGCATAGTATCGGTCAGGGAAGCGTGACAAAGTGCAGTGGAATGCACTGAGCTGCGATCCAGCTTGTAGTGGTATATGACTTTAGTGTATGGAGCATTGCAGGAAGTGCTGGGGTGTATGAGGAGGCCTTTTCATTTCATCAGCTGCTGAGTAACAGTGCTCTCCTTCCTGAGGCCCCACCTGCAACAACAGAGAGTCCCTTGGATGTTTGGGTCAGAAAACAAAATGTGAAGAGCCTGCACTAATCTGAGTTTCTGGTAAAATCTGGCTCTGTTCTCTGGGCTGTGCTGTGCAGAATGCAGTGAAATGAGAAAGTTGGGAAGAGCAGTGTGTCTGGGATTGCAGATCAAGTGTGAGTATCTAGACTGGGACCGTACCCCCAGCCTGACCATGCTGGAAATGAAGATTCTTGGGCTGAAATTCTCCCTCATTTGTAGTAAAATAAAAACATCAAGCCAGAGCTTTGCTGCTTGAGTGGTAAAAGTTCTCCTGTTCTACCAGTACACACACTTGCTAAGTCCATTTACTTAGGTTTTGGCACAGATTTTGGCCTTACATGGAAATGTGTTCAAATCCATTTAGTATCAGTAACTTGGATTTTGGATTACATGTGCAGTTAATCCCAGCTACATCTGGTAATAACCAGTTAAGATATTCCTGTAATTTTAAGTGTACCTAGTTATTTTCCTTCTTTCTTCTCTAAATTATGACGTTGGTGTCCACAGAGTTTCCCAAGCATTTGTAATGACTTTGTAAGTAAACATGATGGTACCTTTCCTGGCAGAACGGGATGTTTGGTCTGCTGGCCTATGTGTTAGAAATTATAAAAAGCTGGATGTGGTGTGGGTCGTGTTACCTGTGTAAATTGCTAAGAAGGTTTTTACAGTTCACCTTGAGTTTTCCATTTGGACAGCAATAATCAAATGCAAAGCTGCGGTTACATTGGCATTGCTGTAAAGCTGTGATGCAACTTCACTGTGAAAAATGAAGTCTCTACCCAGAAGACATTGCAACCTGAATTGATGTTCCTGGGGTAGAGGTGTAGGAAGGTTGCAGCACAAATAAGAGAAAAGGTTAATTATATTTATTGTTTTTATTGCTCATGTAAATATCTCTGTCATTCTTACTCTCTGCTTACTCAGTGTTCTTCAAGAGAAGAGGTTGTACTGAAAACATGCAGGAGTAAATGAGCAGTCAGCTGGTGGGATATCCCAGCCCATATACTTCAGGTTAGAAAGAATGCAGAAGTTACTTGGCAGACAGATTGCTTAGATGGGAGCGTTGTAATACTCATTGAGAACTGATTTGGCATTTAGGATATGGATCCTGTATAAGATATAGGCTGTCAGGTTAGGGTACTTCTAAATTACTCGCTCAAAGTCAAAAACTGGTACGCAGTCATTCAGGTAATGGACTGCATATGGAACTACTATGATTATATTACTTTTTTCTCTGTGTAGCAGTACTTCGGATAGTTCCAACATCTCAGATATTGCATGTTCTGGAACATAAATTTTACGCGTTTTAGTTGTGGGAAAAATTTTCTAATTTCAGGTTTTCACACATAATTCTATACGTGTGTGTGTGTATATATGTGTATATATACACATGTACTTCTAAGCTTGCTTATCGCTGTCTCTGAACATGGTGGCAGATACTGGAAAGCTTGTTTAAAAATAATTATTCATAATGTCAACAATTTTAAGAGCTGATGGCTGCCTTGGATAAAAGGAATAGAGAGTTATGCTGCTTGTTACAGGAAGTCAATGTTGACCTTGGAGGCAGAGTGTCCTCTTGAACACTGTTGCTCAGAAATCATTGCGTCTATAATTCTGCGTCTCAGCGTTATCCAAGGCAGTGTGTACACAGACAGGAGCCCAAGTACAGTGCACACACTGTTGAAGTGAGGAAAGAGCATTTGTCTGGAGTTATAGAAATTACTCCAAGACAACCTCTCAGACCTTATTGCTGTAGTGTGAACTTGACCATCAAAATACAGGGACCGTGTCCATGTAGCATTACCATGGAGGCTTCACTTTGTTTTGGGCTTGGCATGTTCAAAGAATATGAACACAGATCTTCTCACAAACCTGCAGTGCAGTGTGATGCAATGACGTCTGTTTAACAGTACTTGGCAACGCGCACACAGGTTAGAAACCAGAAGGAATACAGTCACCACCCAATTCTCCTAGGGCAGATTTAGGAATTTGGAACTTGATTGCCTAACCAGACATATATCCTTACCTTTGGCAGCTTTGTCAAACAGGTGCATAGAAACTGTGTTTTTTTATTTCATCCAGGAACTGATACATTCACTAGTGCACTACTGCACATTGTTGAGTCTTGGGTTTTGGGACTCTGTATTGTGAAGCCTCCCTTCCATGCCATGTAATGTTGTGCTTGTTACTCCTAGTGTTATCTCATCAAAGCACTGGCCAGATTCCATTCTGCATATGAAATATTTGAGGAAACTACAGCATGGTTTTACTGTAGACCTTACTTTTAAGAATATATTTTCTCAAGGAAGAAAAGTGATTACTTGTCTCATTGGTTTCTTAATATTTTTCACCTTTGAAGATCTCAAACATTCATTACTGTCTTTCAGTAGTATTCATGCAACTGAGCCTGTGCTGTAATAGTACTACTAATGCCTGAAAAACAGTTGCCAGTTGTTCTATCAAGTGACATGGGTTGACAGCACTGGAAGACAACAGTCTTGTAAAAGTTTGAATACAGGCTTGAAGGAGGGAGGTGAGGAACATTGATCCGCTGCTGGGATTACTGGGAACCGGTTTGCGAATGTGTAAACACTGAGCAACTTGGTCAAGGGAAGAGTTTCTTTATCTGCTTGAGCCTTCTCAAGCTTCCTCCTCAGTCTTCAGCTGTGGAGGAAGGATGAGTATGTTCTCTGCTCTGCTTTCCTCCCTCTCTTTTGTTTCAGTCTAACCAAGTTCAGACTTCTTTAGAGTTCAAAATACTGTGTTTTCTTAAGAAATACAGTTGTTATGGAGTAAGTCCAATATCTCCTAGAGTCAGTGTTACAGGGTTTTTATTGGCTTGATACAGTGAGAATTTTTTTTCTGCCTCCTGTGGTTTAAAATTACTTGTCTAACATGTTGATTTATAGCCTGTAATGTAAGACTGTTTCCCCCGGCTATATCTTTTTAGGGTGATCAAATGTATTTCTGAAAAATGTCCTGTTGTTGCCTTGAAATATTAGGTGATAACTGCACAACAGAGGAGTTAGCTTGTTAAACCTAATATGACACCAACACAGAAAACACTGCAATTAAAGACTTTCTGAAGGCAACACAGGAGAAAAAAAGAAAAAGACAGACCTTATGGTCTGAAATATCACACACATATACCGTTCTTCTGGGAGGTTTGTAGGTTGGTGTGAAAGAAGGAGAGGATATTCCTGTGCTGAGGCTCCAGGAGAGTGGCTTTTGGTGGTGCTGCTAGATCTGCCCATCTTCCTGCTTGTTCCTCCCTGGTTCATCCCTGCAACCTGTGGCAGCACAGTGTTTGTGGAGCTGAGCGGGGACTGATCAGGGAACTCATCCAGATTAAAAATAACTTTTGGAGGATGGTGGGAGAGATGAGCATAATTGGGGGCTATGACAGAGACACACAGAACAGAGCGGAGAAGTTGAGAGTGGTGGCAGCTGCCTTGGCTGTCAACCACCATCAGAGGAAACGTCGAGAGAAAGCTCAGCCTGCGCTCACGTGCTTTCCTCCTTCCAGCTGTGCTCCAGAGATGGCCATCTGTTCAGTGCTGTCTCCTCCTCCTCTCACCCAGGTCTTACTGCCCCAGCTGAGCTGCTGTCAGAGTTAACCCTACCTCACTTGGGTCAAAATGAGCTTCATTAGCTCCAACAGCTAAATCCGAGGTGTTTTCTAACCCAGCTGTCTCTGGCGGTGAGTGGAGCACAGTGTGGTCAGGCAAGAGGAACGCAGGCGATACCTTCAGCACGAGGAGCAGTGACAGGCAGCCAGGGACATGGTGGAAGTAGTTTTCTGCTGATGCACTTGCAGCTGAAAGACAATATTGTGAGTATTAACTTACAAACGTGATACGATAGCTTTTCATGTTGCTGCAGCTGGTTTCGTTGATGGCTAGTGTCAATTTTGTGAGGAGATACTCATACTAAGGGGATGGCATTGAGGAGGATCTTCCAAGAGGATTTCTTTTCTTACAGCAGCCTGAAATACATTCCACAGCCTTTGCACCTAAATGGAGCGGAGCAAGAATGATGCTTCTTCAGTACTGTGTGTCCTGACTGTTAAAGTGTGCTACTTGGCCAGTAGCCAACAGAAATAACATTGAGGTGAATTGAGTAAAGATACTGCCAAGGAAATACCAGTTAAAAAAAGGGTAATATAAGAGAGAGATGGGATACCTAGAAGGAAATGGTTTTATACTTTCAAAGATACTTCTGAAAATAATTATGCAATAATAGCAAAGCTGGATGACTGTATTCCTTTCAGTTGTTCCATACAATATTACCTAATCTTTCTCCCTCTACTTGTCTATGTTGAAGTGAATTTGGGTGTCCACTTAAAAGGTTCCTCTAGGGCATTGATTAAAACGTGTGTTACCACCTGGCTTTATATTTATTTATTTATTTGTTTCCTTATGCATGCCCTTCTTGATTCTCACTTAACACAGAAAGGAGTAGTCATGTGAAGCATTATTGTGGAGCAGAAACAGTCTTTCATTTTCTTCCTGCTTCTGGTCGTTTTGGGGAACCCCGGTGTGCATCTCTCCCTACCCCCAGTAACTCCTGAGCTGAGGAAGATGCAGCTGCTCTCTTGGGGGAATTGTTTACCTCTCCGTGGAATCTTGTCCCGGTCAGCTATGTGCTAAGAATGTGAATAATTCTGCTGCGGCTGCTTTACATGTAAAAAGCCTGACCTTAAGATATTTTATCCAGCTGGGTTTTGAGTTTGTTTTTTTTTAAAATCTTTTTCTTTTTTTTGTTTTTGCCTCTAGCACTAGAAGAGTTGAGAGTTTAATCTTGCAACTGCAGAATGCTGTTCAAATGGTGGCAGTCAGTGGTGTTTAGCAATTCTTACTTTTGGACCTGTAGTTATACATGTGTATTTGACAGAGTCAATGAAAGTAAATACCGCAAGGAGACTTCTGGAAAATGTCTAATAAGATCCCTAGTGCTGTGGAGGTTGACTATATTCTATTATAGGGTTGAGCATATTGATTTTAAAATGTTAAAAGCTGAATGCTTTTTTTTTTTCATTTTTAATGAGAATTTGAAAAGTAAAGCATTACAATTAAAACATAAAATTCAAAAGTGCCAACAGAAAAAAAGCATTGTATATAAAGGTTCTATATCTTCCTACTCTTTGAATGGTAAATATGCCAAGTTGTCTTGCCCAGCACACTTGCTTTCTGCATGTATATGTGTGTGTCTGTACTGAAAAATACTAGGAATTCTCAAGATAAAAGCCAGATGTTTCTGAAGTCACGTGAGACGTGCTACATTGGACTATGAGACTGAGAGAGAAGTAGCCCTCATTTGTCTCACAACGGAGCTGTATTTCTCAGATATGTTTTTTTCTTTTTTTTGTGCATTACTGCTTGATGTCAGTTGGAGTCCCATTGTGGTATAAATCCTCAAAGGAGAGAACAGTTCAGTGGTAATACATTCCAAACAGATATCCTGGAGGTTTTATAGTTCTCTTAAAGTACTCCCCAAATTAAAATTAGGAGGAACAAAACTCTCCTAAACTTCTAAAGGCCATATCAAGAATATGCTCAAACCTTGTTTGGAAAATATGTCAGTATTTGACCTTGAATATGAATGGGCTACTTAATTTTACCATCTTCATTTGAATTTTTCTTGCCTTGGAGAAGGGGTTTTAAAACAACATTTGAAAGTTCTTGTCATTTAAAACTGAAAAAAATACCACCATATAAAGTTACCAAAAATGAAGGGGAGAGGAATATTGCTTTTTAAATGTTAAAATCTTATGACAAAAGAAAATCTTGCAAAGCAGTAAAAATGGTAGAGGCACTACTAACAGGAATAGGTGCAAAATTCAATTTGTAGAGTTGGATATGGAGGAAAGCAATAAACAGTACTAAAGCATTGCAAATTTGCAGCACAGTGTGACTTGCTGGGGAACAGCTGACTTTGGCAGCGCAGTCTTTGACACAGTTCTTTTCTGTGCTTTGGGGGCTTTATTCCTGGACAACAAACCTCGTAACTCATCTTGCTGAATCTGAATACCCAGTTTACAAGTCACTTGTATTCAGTTTGACTAACAAATCATTTGTAAGCTCCATGAATATTTGGAAAAAATCCTCTTCTATATACAACCGAATGTGTGTGTATCTTTATAGTAGAAGGAGGAGCAATGGAAAGCGCTCAGTGATGGTGGCCACTGAAAAGAAATGCTTTGATACAGAAATAGCATTATTGTAAATGTAATGCCAGCCAAACATGTTTTTGACTAACGCGTGAGCAATAAAATTAGCGAACACATCACTTGCTGCTAATGAAGAGGAATAAGCTCATTGTGAAACCTTCACTGAACTGCTATTCTATCCAGCTTGATTTACTTTCCCCAGTAGAGTAAGAAACTGCTGTCTCAAAAGAAAAAATAAAAAATGGGGAGGTATGGGTGGTGGAAGGAGTCATGCTATCATTCTGACAGCTCAGTATGTGAGAAGTGGATCTGGAGGAAAGCTGGGATGGCCTGCTGCTCTTGCAAGAAATGTGCCATATTTATTAATCAGTGTGAAATATTTAGATTGCAAAACATCCTACCTGAGAGAAAGAACCTGAAAGAACCCAATTCTAAGGGAATACTTAAAGAGTTTATACAGTGATTTTTAAATGGTCTTTGCTCAGCAAGTTGTTTTTGCTGGAGCTCCCATCTTAATGTATTTAGTAACTTAAGCTGTTTTATGTCAGGAGTAGGTTGGTTTTGGTTTTGGGGTTTTTTTTAAGCTTGCATACCTTGAGTGTAGGGACACTCACTTGGACCCCCAGAGTAGAGTAGCAGATGCCATTTTTTATTCATTACTGGATTTCAGGCATGAGGATGCAGGTACACAACTGGAAGGGCCTTTCTTAAAACAACAGTGCTGTTCTCCGGTGTGGTGCACCTTTCCCTCAAGGTTCAGTCCAACTCTACCTCAACTTTGATGATACCTTCTGTGCAAGGCTCTTTACCACATTCTACGTGTGTTAAGAATTTGTGAGATTTCAGTGAAAGCAATAAATTCCTGAAGGCAACTAGCTAAGATTTTTTCCCCCAGGAATTTGTGCTGGTTGATTGGTGGGTGCTGCAGTGTTTATTAATATTCTTAAATTGACATTTAATGCTTATGTTGGTATTACTGTATGCACTGTTGGCCATATTTATGTTTCATTAGGCTAAGTCAGACAAGGACAAGTGGAGTAGGGAGGAATTAGTCTGACTGAAGTCTACTCGCTCTCTTGAGTGGGAAAACTGTCTGATTGCATAGTTGAAAGGCACAGCACCTCTCCTGCTCTAGTAATGATTTCAATACACCTTAGAAAGAAGGATTCAAGCCAATGGTTACTGACTATTTGAAGATTCTTGCCCCATGCATATCTTTCTCCTAGTTATAAAGGCTCTAACACCTGATACTGTCTGCTAACAGCTTTTGGCAAACTCAGCTACTCAGAGCTGCTGCTGAAAGGACTCCCTGCTCTTCACATCAACTTGTCTACTTTGCTTTTAAGATTAAAAAAGTAGAAGACAGTGAGGTGGGAGGTGTTGTATTCAAGACTTTAGCAAATTGAATCAAAATACAGAGGCTTGATATCAAGCTTTCCACTGGCTTGGATTTCTCTGCTGTGTAGAAAGGAGTACCAGGTGGGCGACCTGTGTTCCTTGAGTTACAGCTGTAAACCACAGAGCTTGCCCAGCGTTGGGCTTGATATGAAAAGGGGATGGTGTGTTTGGTAACACTTCTAGTTATTCCAAAAATGTGAACAGGAACCTGGAATGGGTTTTCAGTGAACATTAAAGGAAGATGATGATGCTTCTTGGTTTGGGACAACTCATTTGCTTGCACTTAAACTTATTTTATAATTCTACTCCATTTCCTTTTCTTCAGAGTTCAAAAGCTGTTGTAGGATGTTATATTACCTTTGTAATATTAAAAGTATTGATGAATAGTGCCTTAGCTTGTCTTGTGGGAACAGGAGAAACTCTTAAGCTTCACTGGTTAACGCAAGGTGTAAGGTTGAGGCACTATGTGACAGAGCACGGGTCACCTTTGTGACTGCCAGTCAGAAGGCACAGGAGTGAACTGAAGCCAAGGCTGCACCTCCTGTGAACTGTGTCCAGAGGATTGGAAGTGCCCTGTTCCTGTAGGCAAAGTGAGGGGATTTCAGGGAAGTGAAATAGCACCTTTGGAAAGGAGCTGCGTACACACGTGTGTGCGCATGCACGTGCGTTCACATGTGCATGAAGCGAGCAAAGCTCTTCCATGCCACTCTGTAGCATAAACCTGCCTGCACATTAATTTATTAATGCTGTTTATGTAACATGATTTGACCTATGTATAAGGTTCCTGAAATTAATACACAATAGTGCTCCTGGTTTGAGTTGCCTCTGTTCCAGCGCTGAGGAGAGATTAGGAGAGAACTGTACAACTTTCTGTCTGTTGATGCACCCGCCTTGGGTCATTAGACTGAACAGTAAATAGTTTAAATAGCTCTCCAACAAGCAGACCTAAAGAGTAATGAGGAGCAGTTATGGCTGTATATGCAGTTGTTTGTTCTGTTTTAAATTAGAAATCCTTTTCAGAATAGAATTCTTCCCCTGTATTTGTATAGGGCTCAGCACAGTGCAGAAAGCTTTGGGTGCCAGCGCAGAAAGGATTTTATGCAGGTAGGAGGTGTATGAGCAGCGAAAGGCATACAAATGCAGTTTGCCTTCTCCTTTATTTTACCATTAAGGCAAACCTGGCCTGTGAATTTTTGTTTATAGATAGTCCTGGAGTACTGTAAGTGTTCAAAACTGAATGCTGCGTGCTTACTCCTTAGACCTCTGCTCTGATGTGGGATCTGAAGCAAATTTTGTGTTTTACAGAATGGGGACATTCTGTTCTCAGGGAGCTGTTACTGCTGCCTATTACTGTTGGCCAAGTTTGCTAAATCAAGAGCCTGTGCTCCTCCAAAAGTTGGGGGAAAGAGTGGATGCATTCAGAAAGGAGTGTTAGAGCCTCTGAGGTAGGCAGCAGGTCACCACCTATCTGGGTGCTAACGGTGTTACTCTCTCCAACAAACAAGGCTTCTAGCAGCAGCTTTTCATGCACAGATGTGCTTTTTCCAAGTCCCAGGGGGGCAGGGAGAAGAGACTGTCGCTTTTCCTCATGTTTACCCAGTAAGCTGCCTCCATAGTGGGGATCCTGCACCCCTTCTTCTCATGCCTATGTCCTGGTTGGGTCACAGCAGCACAGCTCTCTTCTTGCTTCCCAGCCTACTTGAAAGAAAGGAAAAAAAAGCCCAACAAAAGTGGTATTCATGATGGCTTTTGATCATCTTCACTCTCTTTCCGTTATAGTTGTTAATGCTGTGGCTTCTCTCTCCTTGCCTGTTTGTAATTGTTCTTTCATGATGCTTGAGCTTTGTGCAGAGTTCATCAAGTGCAGAGTTCTTATAAATACTCCATTTTACAAGCATTTGTTTGGAAATATGTTGAGCAGCCATGCTTGGTTTATTTCCAAATGTCTTAACTTTGGGACCTTGCATTGGCTTGTAGCCTGAAGTTCGTACCTCTCCTTTTCATGCAAAGAGCCATATTTGAACAACTCGTGGAACACAATGCACAGTGATATAACTGGTGCTTTTTGAGACACTTGCTAAGGAGCTATGTCATATTTCCAGTTACTGTTCTCAGCTTTTGGCGTTTTTTTCTTCCCCTTTCCAAGTTACTGAAGGTGTTACAGTGGTTGTTCTTTGTAAGTGTGCTGCTGCTAAGTCTGTATTTTTTCTTTTCTGGAAAGAACTTTAATAGCTTTGATTAGTCATGAACTTAAGGAAAAGCAGCTGGGAAAAACAGTAGAGAAATGTCATATCCCTTTTATTTTGATTTTTTTTTGTGATTTTGTGAAAGAAATTTGTATTAGCTCTAGGGCTAGTAAAATACAAAAACGAGTGTTACAAATTTCAGGTGTTGGTTTCATTTGTTTGATTAATTTGTTTACTTCTTAATCATTCAGAGCTGTTTTAAATCTGAAAAGATACTGGAAACATTTTGAACAGTTGTAATCTTGATCATCAAAAGATGCTTTCCGCTCTCTAGTTGCTTCTGCTTTATTTTGCCTCAGTCCTTCCACAGCTGTAGGAAATGTGCCATGTCCTGTGGCTTAGAGGATTAAATTAATCTTATTTCAGGGTGGGTTTGTGGTGGTAGCGATACAAGGGTTTCTGTCCTGGGATCCAGGAAAATTGACACTTTACCCCCCCCCAACATCTTTCTGCCTACTATTCCAAGTTCAATATTTTGCACTGGACTTAACTGCCTTACTTTAATAATAAGTTCTCATATTGTCATAAACATACCGATAGCAGGAGCCCGTTGTACTGGATGCTGCCCAAACACAGAGGAGTAAAACACCTGCCTTCTGTAGGTGACTGTCTAAATAAACACTACAAGGTTTTGAAGGCAAGCAGAATGAGCAATGGTGGAGCAGTGAATGTCATGTTAGTTTTATTTTTGTTTGGTTTTCTTCTGATAAGACATTTACCAGAGCATTGTATCATTTCTAAAATCTTTTGGGAATGCTCCCTTTGTTAGTTCTTCAAATATCCCTTGAAAATGTTATATAGAAACCTTCTGGTTGAAGTTGTTCCTCACCCCATTCCTAATGTAAAGTCAGTTGTTTTTTTTCATATGTTGATGTGATTTAACTTAGTGAGTCTTATATTTCATCACCTATCCATATTCTTCTTCCTCCTCTCCCAACCTTATGTGCTACAGGGTATCTCTTACGCACATACTTTTTTCCATTAATAAGAATGGTATTTTTTTTTTTAAAAAAAAAGGAAGCACTCTGACAACATGAAGTGGGAAAGCAGTCAGTGCAAAGTAGGGCTAGAGCATCCAACCAAAATAATGACCTTAAGCGCTGGAATGCTACCAGAACTGAAGATACATTCAGGAGCACAAAGGGTAGAAATGCTGCAAGCAAGGACTAAAAGCCAGGATTAAAGCCCCAAACTCAAAACTTCCTCTGCTGAAATCAACAAAGGAAAGGAATGACTTTACCACAAGGATAACTTTTCCACCACTGTTTGCACGTCATCAGGAATGGTGTGTGCAGCTTTTATCAAAACCATGTCCCAGTCTGATCTTTCTTGATATGGAGATGGGCTACTACAGCAATAAAGAGAATGAAGAGCCTGTTTTACAAGAGAAAACTAAAAGAATGGTTTGTTGAGCCCAGGAGGCCAAGCTGCAAGCATCCCTTAGGATGAAGGGGACCCACTTTCTGTAGGTAACAGTAGAGTGGCTGAAGTCAATCGAAACTAAAGGCAAAAGGAATAAACTGACCCTGTGTAATTTAGGCTAAAAGTAAGAGGGAGGTTTATCCCCACCAAAGCAGTACAGCTTTGGAGGACCTTTGTAATAGGAGTGGGGAGAGGGCCCCCAGAAAATTCTTAACTAGCTATGGGGTCGATCTCCTGTTAGTTTCGGAATGAGTTATGTGATTTATGAACAAACTAAGTGATCCTCCAGTAAGCGTATGGGCACTCAGTAGGTTTTTTTGATACACTAAACCCAAAGAGCACTAATTATTCTCAGGATTGTTTCTTAATTATATGTCTAGAATATTGTAATCAGGGTTATAGTTAAGTATTGGAATTTGTGGGCAAAAGTTAGCCCCTGGTGTTAGCAACCTGAAAACAGGCAAGACAAAAGCGGAGTACAAAACTGAATGTCCAACTAGAGAATAATTACAGATAGAAAATATTACAAAGTTAAGTTTCTCGGTTCTATGAGGCTGCAGCAGTTCTGACAGAGCATATTGGACACATTGTTTCCTGAATTTCTTAGGTTTTACATGTTTAAAATCATGAATGAAAATTCCCACAATGATGGGCTATCACAAAAATGTCTGTAATCAGTTCTGGATCATCTCTTTTGGCACGGGCTTTATTTTTTTTCCTTCCGCAGGGTACCTGTATCTGTTTCCTGCATCTGTTGCCCATCCTTCTTTGTGAATGGAAAGCAAGTAATTAATTTTTGTTGTTGTTAGCAATTAATGACTCTTGCCAAATCTTGGAGGACCTATTGTCTCCTTCAGACACAATGTTCTTGGGAAAAAGTCTTACTTATTGTGAGCTCTTGTGCAATCTTCACTTGGATGATAAATAACGTCTTGGCAACGAGGAGCTTTCTGAATGAAAAATGTTGCTGGACAACCCTGTAGTACAGCAAGAACGCGAGCTTCTGCCAGTGCTGGTGGAGTACAGCCAGGAGGGAGGGTAAAATGGGGAAAGCCTTTCACATTGCCTACAGAATACAGGGTGAGATGAAGTCTATATATGCACACATCCAAATATCTGTTTACTATCAAATAAGGATTTTCCCTGGTGAGCATCTGAGCTTGAAGGTAGCCTTTCTTCTAGCGAAACCTTGAAATCTAGAAAGCTGCCTTCTAGCAGCATAAGGATGGGGAATAAGTAGTGGAGAGCATGTTGACCATGCAGCTGTTTGGAATAGGTAGCCCACTGTAGAATAATAGAATTGTTAAGGTTGGGAAAGACCTCTAAGATCATCAAATCTACTGATTGGGCTGTAGGAACTAGCTGGGAAACACCTTCCTCCCCATTTTTCTCTGTAAACCTGCAAGTCTGGGATCCTGCAGAGTTGCCTCAGTCTGTTTTGTGGTTCCTTGCCTAGCTTTGCTTTTCCATTAGATCTGTCCAGAACCACAGCTGACCGCTGAAACCTCATTTTAATAGTGCAGCTGTAACATTAATGACTAAATTAATTGTAACAACACATTTTTTCCCTTGTAGCTTTTCACCTTTCCCTTTTCTGGTTTACTTTTTCACTGACAGCTAGTGATGCCTGGAAGCACAAAGGTGCATAAAAACCTTGCAAGGAGAAACACTTGAATCCTCTGAGGGGAATACACAGAATGCGAAGAATGAGTTGGGGCCGGGACCGCTGCGTTCCCTTGTGGTTTCTGTACGCGCTGCCAATGGCTCGTGTTTCTCCTTGCAGCCTGACAGCTGGCTGTGGGCTGAGCAGAACACAGCCAGGTTTCTCAAGCCATCCTGGGGCTGACAGCGCTTGGCCTGGGGAAGAGGAAACGATCCAAAGCGGAGGGCCCGATGCAGCGTACCTTGCAGTTAATGGAAGTCTTTGTTGACCTCAGTGGGAGCTGGATTTGATTCTGTGTCTCCTTGAATGTTTTGGCGTTGGATACGGCTCCAAGCGAGTTTTTTTTTTCTGTGTCTCAATTCCGGTCTTTTTTCCCTTCTTTTTCTGAAACATACTTACCTTAGAGTGGCATAAAATCAAGACAGCTCTCTCTGTGTCAGTGCAGCTGTGCACTTTTATCCTCGCCCAGTGTCTGTTCTCTTGTTTCCTCAACCCTTCTACTGCCTACAATATCAGTTTGCAAGATTTTGGCATTGATTTCTCTCCTCTTGAGCCATTCTGCTGCTTCTCACAAACACCCTCCATCTCACTTAAGCCTCTGCTCTCCAACAAGCATGACTACTGACACTGCTTAATCCATTTTCTGCCCTTCTTTGCGTGCTTCACAACAGTCCTTATATCGATTTCCAGCAAATGCAGCCCAGGCACCTGGAGGCCAGCCCTTCACTGCCTTGTCCCAGCCACGCTCCCTCGCTCAGCAGAACTCATCGCTGCATTGCGTATAGGAAGGAGAGGGCCACAGTGCCCTGTTAGCCAGTGGCCACCTCAGGCACAGCGTGCATCAGCATCCGAAATGAAAAGGTGCCCTCCACTTTTGTGGAGCAGTGCATGCCTCTGGAGGGATTTGTCTCCTGGGTGGAGAATTATGAATACATGTGATCTGCCTCTGAGAAAAATCCTTTCATTTTGCCTGTGGAATGTTTATTTTTTGTTGTTCGCTCTCTGTTTGCCTGGGGATGGTGTGAGGGTTTTGTGAACAGCATCAGAAGCTGGTGCTGTTTGTGTCTCATGGTAGCTATAGAGGAAAGGGCCAGAGCAAAGGCATAGTGTGCAGGGGAGTCATGGGTGTTCTTCTGAAGGACAAAATAACTTCATTTTTTTTCCAACAGTAATGTAAATGCTAAGCAAACAGGATATGTAATGAGGAAGTCCTCTGGAGGGTGGAAGCTGACCTAATGAAAGATGAGAGGCAGTGAGCTGGAGCATGGGGCTGCTGCAGCAATGGGGACTTGTGGGAGTGAGATTATTGCCGGTGACGCGTCTGCCAGTCCCAAGATCTTGCTGCCCCTCTTAGATTATCATACACAGGGAAATGTGTTGGGCTTTTCCCCTCTTGTTATTCCCCCTGAGGTTTAAATATGAATCCCCTAATGTATCTGCTGACGAGAGAACATGGCAGCTTCAAACAGTATCGTTTTTACTCCGCTTTTCTGACATAGATAATGGTAAAGGAGGAGAAAGTAGTACCACCAAGATGGTATCACTATACTGATGATAAAAAGCTAGCCTATTTTAGCCCTTCTGAATGCAGCCAAAATAGCTAAAAGAGGGAGAAATTGATTATATGGTCTATTTTATTAATTGTTAAGATAATTGTTTACCACGCATTTGTTTTCTTGGTACTCCATTGCAGACAAAACACAAAAAAACCCCCAAACCAACATCCACACCAGCCCAAATGTGCATATGGAGCACATTAGATTTAGGAAACTTTAAGACTTGTGATCTAAGGTGAGATCCAGCTGGTGTAAATGGGGAGAGTGTGGAACTGGGCTGTAAAGCCCCGAGTCCCTGGATAATGAGAATGGC
>NW_009730435.1:34197-75495 GCF_000703405.1 Apaloderma vittatum
TAAGATGTGAATTTGCTAGCACTTTAGAAATGTGTCCAGAAGAAAAAAAAGAGAGGGAAAAAAACATTGTGGGAAATTCTTTCCTTCATACATAATAGTTTTCTGTTGATTTAAAATTGCCCTTAGTAATGTGTTGATGCCAGTGAAATATTTCAGCTATAGGAAATGTGAAACCAACCACTGCCTTTCTATGAATTATGAGTCATAAATTGTATGAAAAAATTTCAAACTTGCTATAGCTATTCCCCAAGCAGAACCTCTGAGTAATGGAGAAAATGCTGCCATTTTGGAGGGGAGTAGGAGGGGACTGAGCTAAGTGAAGCAAAATGCCAAGTGCCAGCGTGTGGCTCTGCGCTAAGTGTGACTTAGTGTCATCTGAGATGATCCTCCCTTGCTAAGTAAACAATTAGCAAACGTGTTGCGTGTACTTGCGGTTGAGCTGATCAAATTGGTTTCTGCACTGGATGACGTGGGGAAGGGGCACACGTGTTGAAGCTGCCTGACTGCCAGCCAGAGCCCAGAACTGACCCATGGGAGAGCATCGTGTTTGTGCCAACCCAGCCATGACATCTGCAGTCAGTTAGGCAAGCCAAGAAGGCACAAACTCCACCTGATTCAGCGCTCAGTGGGGAGGTAGCAATGACAGAATTCTCCTGAAAGTGGAGGTAAAGTGGCAGGATAGTTGAGCGTAGCGCTAACAACGCTAAGGTCGCGGGTTCGATTCCCGTTTGGTCCCCATGTGTTGCCTGATGTAGTCGAGAGGTGGTGTCCCTGGTGGCAGGGAGGCTGGATTAAAATGATCTCTAAGGTCCCTTCCAGCCTAGGCCAGTCTATGATTCTATGGTAATAGGATGCTGGCAGTTGCAGGCAAGTACTGATGACTTCGTTTCATCTAACTTGAGCCATCTGAGTCCAGTTCAAGTTAGTCTTCTAATCTTCTGTCCCCACAGCTCAATTTATCTCCTGTTGTGCCTATTTTATGAATTGCCTTTTTGGAGATCATCAGTGTTCTCAACAACTGTTTTTTACTAAGTATCTAACTTTTTGATAGTGAAGTTCGGAAAGCAGAATTCAGCATTAGAGCTTTGGACTTCAATTTCTCCATTATTTCATAAAAGACCACTCAGCCTTAGTAGGATTTGTGAATTTTGCTTTGCAGCCAGAGACTAGATTTATTGTTGAAAAGGATTCTTTGTACCAGAGCAGTAAGTAAAAGTACAAATAAACTGCAGGAGAGTGTAACTTGGTGGCTGCAGAGCAGGGGATGCTAACCATGGTTGTGTTAGAGTAGTTTAACTAGAACATTCATCTTTACTCCTGTTTTAGTTTTCATGTTGTGTGTCTCGCACCCATATTAAGTTCTCAGTGATGGATGTATGCCAAATAAACTACAGCTAAAAGGAGTAACAGTGTGACTTGCAGTTCAGTGTGCATAGTCATCTTCCAGACGGGCGGTGAGTGATGTCCCAGCTGTACTGCAGACAGCAGGCTTTCTTCCCCCGTGACTCTAGTCAGCAGAAATCCACCCCTGGTGCATTAGCTCCTTGTGACATCTGTGAAAGGGTAAAGGTGTTGATGTGTGACTAGGAGACATGCTGTCACATACCAAAAGCTAGATATTTTGGGTTATTTCATCCTATGTCAACCTATGCTGCTTTTTCCAGACCTGATTCAAAGTTTATTTTAAGGAATCTTAAAGTACACGTTTCAATTTGGTGGTTCTTTAATTACCAGAGTCTGGGTAGGTTGTAGGTTTTTGTTATTTTCTTCTTTTAATTTTTGAGTTGTATAAGGGATGCAAATGTTTTCAAAATATGAGTCCGTTTGGCTTCAGGCAGCTGTGATCTGGTGTGAATTATAAAATGTTTCTGTAAATGTAAGTACGCACACTGCTTTCTAGCCTGCAGTACAGTGCTTACGTTTTGTCTGACTGTGATTCAATTGTTGTTTGCTTTATACAGGAGATGGCTGTCCGAGCACTAAAGCAGACAGGTAGCCGAAGTATTGAAGCAGCTCTGGAGTATATCAGTAAGATGAGCTACTTGGATCCTAGAAATGAACAGATAGTACGTGTAATTAAGCAGACCTCGCCAGGTAAGTATGAACTTGGTTTTTTAAAAATTGTGTTCTTCTTCCTTGCATTAAACTGGTTTTGAAAGTAGAGTCGTTGCTGATGAGTGGTGGATTGGCGATATTCACCAGAAGTCTGGTAGTTCACAGTGAAGTGAACATTGCCCTGCAAGGTGAGCTGGGCTGGAACCTGAATACACCTCACCTGCTTTGCAAGACTTGTCCATGTGCGTGTTTGTAGTCCACCTTCTTAAACAGAAAACTGCTCATCCTTCAGTGCAGGTCAGCTCTATCACCTCAAGCTTACTGTGAGGTAAAAGCTTGTATGTAGGTAATTGCTGTGGAGTTGTGAGATAGCTAACTTCCCAGGAATTCATTTATATTAACATCCTCATAAGTACATTGCAGAAATAGATTGGGCCAAGCTGGCTGAAGCTTTTTCACTCATTACTGCTAGTATGCTTCAGATCTGTTTTGTGTGAACTAGTGTGTGCCTCATCAGCAAACATCAGTCCACAGCTGACAAAAGGCCTTGCAAGAGCTGTTTCCAACAGCACTGCAGAATGCTTTTGGTCTGGGATTAGGATACATTCTGATTTGGATAGAGTTTGTTACTTTTACATTCTTTCAGTTGCAAAAATTGACCAAACAGACAAGTAACCATCCTCTGACTGGCTGAACCTTTGTAGTCGCAGCGTTACATGCTGCAAACGGGTTGGTGGGCAGAGTGAGCAGACTGGAGAGTGCTGTCAGGGGCCTGTTTCGTTGGGCAAGGAACTTCTCTTGTGTCTGTGGCAGTGTGTAGAATTAAAAGATCTTCTCTGTGTTGGCCTAGTTGAAACTAACAAAGCCATTCAGTCATCAGACTGATTACAGTAGTATAGATCTCCAAGTGTGGTCATAAATTGAATTTACTGACTGCAGCTGATTGCCACATGACACATTTCTCCTCTTGGTCCTCTCAGCAGCCCCTTCCTTCTTGCCTCTTGGTCAAATTGAAGATCTTTGTTGGGAAGGGGGTGTTAAATTTGGCATAGTTGATAGAGTGGCATGTCCAGAAATGAGGAAAGCTGAGGAAGAAAAAGCCTGTTCAGTTTATAAAGATAAATCTCTGGACAGGAAGGAGGTCTTCAGTAAAGCCATTTCTTTCCTGGGGATCCTGAGGGTAGCCGCATATAGGGAAGACGAAAACGGGGAAGGACCTCATTTTCCAGATGGTCACTCTCGGAAAGGAGCTTCAAATGTGGTGGGAAAGGGAGATGGTTCTACGTAATGAGCAGTTCAGCTGAAGTTTTTATCAGTCTTGGACCTCCTGCTTTGTTATTTGGGGAAATTCTGGAAAACCCGAAGAAAACATTTCCAAGAGTAGGATGACCACCTGACAGACAAAGTGATACCGGCCAGTTTGCTGAGACAGAGAGCTCTGTCCTAATATGCGCACAACTGTGGCCTCAGCTGGGCCTTAAGGAGAATTTAAAATAACTTTGACAGACTTACTTAACTGTGTTTTGCTTTATATTATAAAGGGTTTGTTCCTTAAAGGGAAAGAACACACCCAGACCTAAAGAGCGTACATTCCCTCTGACGGAGTTGAAAAACTTTTCTAGACTAACATCTTAATTACTCGGTTGTCTTGCATTTGTGTTTGCTTTCCTAACCTTCCAATGCATCCAACTGTTTTGACTACTTAACCTTTTGAGCTGAAGATCCACCTTTTGCAAAACTTGAAGTATCATGCAGTTGATGTTTGCCTGAATGAGGTGCCACAAAATCATACTGATTTGTTTGATCTGGCATTGTTTGTGCTAGGCTAGCACAGGTCTCCTCTAGCTGATTAGAAAGTACGTAATGCTAATTGGGAAATTTTCATTTGCAGTTTGAGCATTTAAATCTTCTGGGTTTGAATTCCAGTTATTCACTAGTAAAGCTAACAAGAGTTTCAGCGTACTGGCAAGACTCAAAACTTACCAGATATTACTGTATGACAGAGAATTATGTAAAAAAACCCAGATGACCCCATGAGTATAGTCAATTAATCTTAACAATACACTCTGATCTAAAACCTTCACAGGCAAGAGATAGTCATAACAGTTACTGTCTTGGATAGGAATGTGTGGGGAAAAAAATCATCTGTGACTACCACATTTGGTATCTTCACAAATCCAAATATTCCTCTGTCAGACCAGAACACACTTACTGGTATACAGATCTAGGAGGTGGACATCTGAGCTCTCTTGACATCATCGGGATTCCTTGCACAGCTGAAGTATGTGTCCCAAAGGACGACAAGTACTGCTGCTGCTTTCCTTCATGCCCACATTTCCTTCGTAATAGGGAAAAGCAAAATCTGTTTGCCCCCGAGGTTCAGCATGAGTCCTACTGACAGAGATGATGGATGGGTCTTATGGCTGCCTCCCCCCCCCCGGCCAGAGGAGCCACTTCTTCAGATGCTGTGGATTGACACAACCTCATTGGTGCATCTCACTGTGTCCCAAGAGATGAGCTGTCAAGCAGTGCTGGTACAAGTACAACCTCAGTAAACATGGCCTTGTGTTATCACAGGAATAAGAGCTACTGATTAGAGATTTCACTTTAAAGAACACTTGAGTATTTGTCCAACCTGATTCCATTTTGAAACATTGCATTGCTTGTAAAAGTGTTATTTAGTGTGGGGGTAGCTTTTCAGCGGTGCATAGACCTTTCTTAATCACGTGCACATCCTTGTGTGTCTGTATCGAGCAGGACGTGTGTGTCCAGATGAGGAGTAGGCAGCTATGCTCAGGTGTGCTGCTGCTGGCCCTGCTGGGACACGCTGTAATGCAAATAATTGGCAAAGCTTGCAACCCAGTGCTCAAACCTGTTTGCTCTATATGATCGTTCTTGCAGACCTTGTGAAGCCAAGATTTTAAAAGGGAATTGTTATGGCATAAACAGGCTGAGCCTTGTGATTTGTGAAAGCTAAAGAACCAGAAGGGGAACAAAAAAAAAACAAACAGCGACAGCACGGAGTCTCCCCTTATCTTATTAGGACAGCCAGTGCTTTATGCACCTGCAGTTTGTGCTCAGATCAAAGAACTGACGAAAAGTGCCATTAACGCTTCCAGTGTAGGAATGCTGCTATCTTGTCTCTGTACATTCTTCAAGCTAAGATGAATGTGTTGACACCCTGAAAGGTTTGCCTTCCAAACAGACGGAAGATGAGTAAATATGAGGGGATACTCTGGGTCCAACACATTGGAAAGACTTTTTTTACTTTGTTGTAAAAAAAGGAGAGGGAGACAAGAATTTTTGAGGAGAACGATGGAAGAGAGACATGTAAACAGATCTCAGCATGAGCAGTGAGCTCACTGTACAGAAGATGTGGACTATGTGATGACAGCTATAACAATGTCAACTTTAAGTTGTACCGACAGTCCTTCCGGGAGCTTTTTTTCTCCCATTGGTGCCGTACTTAACCCCCTGCTCTGTAGCTTCCTCGTGTCTGTAATGACTGGTAATACTGGTCCAGCTTTAAAAAACAGGCTGTAGTGTAATCGATGATTTCATAGTTAAGGAATGTGTGCTTCTATTTTCATGATTTGATAGGACTCCCTGATGATTCCTGGCATGAGCAGTGGTGTGGGCCAGTAGCTTGTTATCAGTAGTAATACTTGGCACCTATAACTTCCAGTGTTCTGAGCGCTTAATTTAGATTTTGGAAGGTGTTTTTATAACACTAACTCAGTGTGCATGTGTGTGTGTCTGTCTGTATACGTGGATGAGTAATGCAAAGTAATTGATTCACCTGAACTGTTTTGTAACATTCTTCTGTGTTCTTTTTATAAAGGAAAGGGTATTGTGCCAAATAATGTAACCCGCAGGCCAAGCTTTGAAGGATCAACTGAATCTTTTCCGTCCTACCATCAGATCGGTAATACAGCCTATGAAGGGACAGGCTTTGGAGCAGAAGGTGCTAATATGCTTCCTGAAGTTCCAAGGCCATACATGGACTATTTAATCTCTACTTCACAGTCCGCAGCTATGAACGCACCTGTACAGCGACCCTCTGGAGTAGGCACTCACAGCACACCAGCAAGCCATCAGCAGAAAACATACCCTGCAAATATTGAGTCTTCTGTGATTAATTATCCAGTGGCTAATCACAGCAGTCAAGCCTTGCAGCTGCAGGCATCTCATGGTTCCAACAGCCAACATTACAGCAGGCAGCACATGATGGTGCAGGGAGAACCTATGGGCTATGGTGTTCAGCGGAGTCCGTCCTTCCAAAACAAGATGCAGCAGGAGGGAGGATACTCCAATCTCCCAAATAAAGGGGCAGTTGTTCAGAATAACACTGGTCATGCATTTCAGCAGGCACCGGCAAGCCTGTACATATCACATTCTCATCACAAACAGACAAGCCCTTCTTCTCATCAAATGCATGTGATATCCAGAGGCCCAGCCTTTGCAAATGATTTTTCAGACAGTCCGCCACAAAATCTATTAACTCCGTCTAGAAATAGCCTAAACATGGACCTCTATGACATGAATAATCCTCAAGTTCAACAGTGGCAGGCAGCACCGCCGTCACGCCGAGATTCTTTACAAAATCCAGGAATAGAAACATCTCCACGGCAACATATATCCTTCAGACCTGATGCCACAGTGCCGAGCCGAACAAACTCCTTTAACAACCACCAGCAACAGCCACAAGTGACAGTGTCTATAAGACAGGTTCCTCCAGGAAAACCTGATCCTTCAATTACATCTCCAAATACAATCACGGCAGTCACGTCTGCTCATATTCTGCAGCCAGTGAAGAGCATGCGAGTGATGAGACCTGAGCCTCAGACCGCGGTGGGACCTTCCCATCCTGGCTGGTTACCTGCGCAGGCACCAGCTGTGGATGGCTTGGAGATCATCGAGCAGCACTTGCCACCCGTTGGAGCAGCTACTGCCTATCAGCTAGACGTGGATTACGGTAACCAGGAACTGCGGTGTCCGCCACCACCGTATCCCAAACATTTACTCCTTCCCGGTAGCTCTGAGCAGTTTGATATCAACTGCTTGTGCATGGGCATGGAGCAGACTCTCCGTGTAGCCCCCAATTCAACGTGCAATAAGGCCGAGGAGAACAGTGAGCGAAACGATAAAAGCAGCAAGAACGCTAAAGCTGAAAAACCAAGCAAGGATAAAAAGCAGATTCAAACGTCGCCGGTGCCTGTGCGAAAAAATGGTAAAGATGAGGAAAAGCGAGAATCCCGAATAAAGAGCTACTCGCCTTTCGCCTTCAAGTTCTACATGGAACAGCATGTAGAAAATGTCATAAAGACCTACCAGCAAAAAATTAACAGAAGATTACAATTGGAGCAAGAAATGGCTAAAGTAATTCTCCTTGTTTTGTTATAATAAAAGCTAATGGGGTCAAATTGATTATTACTATTTTTAATCAGTCAAAAAGTTTATAAAGGCAGACTCCACTGAAAGTGGTAGGTATCCAACACATCCCTAGAGCAGACTGTTTTCACTTAGAAGTGCAGATGCAGATCTGGAAGGCTGTTTGAAAAACCTGAGATGTGAAGTAATACATCTTCATACCAGAAAGGTAAAATGAAGCAAAACCTCCCATAGTAGGAAGGTATTGAGTTTGCTTAGGCAAAAACTCAGAAGCTAGGTTTGGGGCCGAGGTAACCCTGGCAATGCTTTGACAGCTCTTGCAAAACCCTGAAAAAGGTTTTCCCTTTGCTCCAGTTCTTCCTCCCTGTTCCATGATAGCCACTCATTCGCCAGAGCTGTGGTTCAGCTTGGCAATATAATAATTTTGCCGTGTTTTCTGATTAATATGTAATACTTGACTGGAAGTTGTCTGTTGAACACCTATAAGTAATAATTTTGTGCAAGTAATCATACCTTGGCCAGCCTGAACTGATCTCAGGACCCTTGCTGGAACCTGGTCTCGAAGCAGGTCTCAGGGAGGTGCACTTTGGGTGAATTTCCTTCATGCCTAATTGTAGCCCTCAAACCTAAGCTGATTCACTGATAGGGCTGCTTAAAACAAAGCTGCCGAGTTCTGATGGTTGCTCTGGTGGATCTGTTTGTAATTTTTAAATGTGAAAGAGGCTTTTTTCCCAGGCATGACTAGAATATGACTAGTCTACTTTTATATTTAAGGACAAACTCTAAGGAAAGCTGTTATTAACACATAATGGATAATAATTAACTACATGATTTTCTCTAGCACAATCAATTTCCAGAGTCAATTAATTTGATGCTTACATTGCTCCAGAAAACTCAGCAGTTTGTTTGTTGAGGTTAAAATTGAATGAATATGCTTTTAAAATCTCTTGAAAGGTTGGCATTATAGTGACAGTTAATAGCTTGTCCTCACTGCAAGTACAGATTGTGTTGCACTTGCTTGTGTTGCACTGCTTAGATTTACTGAATATTTTTCTGTGATTGAGATAGAGAATGATCTCTAGAGAAGCAAATCAGCAGCTAATTGCATTAGTTCTTCTCTTCTGACTCCTCAGCTTTCCCTCACTTCATAACTCAGAGATAATTCAGCTATAAACAAAAACAACTCCTTCCCATAGCAACCTCATCACTGGCTAGAATAACACACTCAGGGGATTTTGGCTATCAGAACATCGCATTATTCTAGAATTAACCAAGAACACAGCACGCTAATTATTTAAAAACAGTAAACACTTATTATGTATTGATATACTTGCCTTACATTTTAAAAACAGTATTACTTGTTTTGATCTGGCTGTTGCCTTCAGTCTGAAAACTGATCCTACCTGTTCTGCAGGTTTCTGCAGACCTCCTCCATCCTTTATTTGTACAGATTTCATTTTTATACCGTGGAGATCTCACCACGTAGTCTGGCTGCCCACGTTCATTTTTAAAGACCTAGACTGCAGATGTGAAATTAATCAATTTAAGCAGCAGCCCTGTGGGCGTATGCTTGGGTCTGTAGCCTGCTGATCAGTCAGCTTCTACTCCATCTACCTTCCTCCCCATCGCCCCTTCTCACCAGGCACTAGTCTTCCCCTCAGTGTGATTCAGCTGATGCCAGTTAATTCAGGATTTTGGAAATGAGGTGCACAGAAAGGCAGGGGCATGCTGCAGAGCATGAGTTACGGGGAAAGTCTGGTTGCATACTGCTGTTTCACCCTTTTTTTGGGAGGTCTCTCCCCACAGCCATGTGAAGTGTTACTTGCAGTTACTTGGAGACTCTCTGGGGACAGGAGGTAGACAAGCCGGCTTTTTCACAGCTTCAGTGCAGAGGGGAAACAATACATTTAGGTGGGAAATAGCACCAGGGTCTGGGCTGCAGTGCTGAGGAGAGGCCAGACCTGAGGGTATATGCACAGATTTTGAGAGGGAAAAGGGAGAAATAGAACAGATGGTCAGGAGATCTACAAACCTTGAGAGTGAGGGCTGTGTATGCCAGAGGAAGAAAAACAATTTCTAAAGAAGGTTCCCAGGGCACTTTGGATTGTGTAGGTCAAAGTCAGCTTATTAATTGCAACACAAAATCCAGCAGTCACACACCACTCTGGGGAGGAACTGTTAATGTGAGTTGCCCTGGAGAACCATTCGTGAACCAAGTGGAGTGCTGCATCTACATTTAAGGGTTTAAATTTCAGCTTAAGTTAAGATGTACTGCAACATGTACGTTATGCATGCATGATGGGTTAGTCAGGAACTTGTCAGTGTTAGGTTAATGATTGGACGCGATAATCTTAAAGGTCTTTTCCAATCTGGGCAATTCTGTGATACAGGTAGTGGAGTGCTGTGGCAAAGCACACACTTGAAAGGTGTAAACCAAATCCCTTAATCAGGCTTGTTGTGTTATATTCTCTGGCAGTATTGCCCCATGGCTCTTCTTTCAGTCAAATGAGAAAAGCAGACCAGTCAGGCAGGGACAATATCTCTCATGAATATGTCTTTTCTGGTTCTTGGTTAATTCTTTAGAGAAATGTGTTTTAGGAATTCTCATTTATTGTTCTCTTGCTAGAAACGTAACAGTACTAGTTCTTGTGGTTTGCTTTCCTTTGTAAAGGCCGGCCTTTGCGAAGCAGAACAAGAACAAATGAGGAAGATTCTCTACCAGAAGGAGTCCAACTACAACAGACTTAAAAGGGCCAAAATGGACAAATCTATGTTTGTGAAAATCAAGACTCTGGGTATTGGTGCGTTTGGAGAGGTATGCCTGGCCTGCAAAGTGGATACCCACGCCCTGTACGCCATGAAGACGCTGCGAAAGAAAGACGTGCTGAACCGAAACCAGGTGGCTCACGTCAAAGCAGAGAGGGACATACTTGCCGAGGCAGACAATGAATGGGTGGTTAAACTCTATTATTCCTTCCAAGATAAAGACAACTTATATTTTGTGATGGACTACATCCCTGGTGGGGATATGATGAGTCTGCTGATTCGGATGGAGGTCTTTCCAGAGCACCTGGCTAGGTTTTATATTGCAGAGCTTACTTTGGCTATAGAGAGCGTGCACAAAATGGGATTTATTCACCGAGACATCAAGCCTGACAACATTCTGATAGATCTCGACGGGCATATCAAACTGACTGACTTTGGACTGTGTACTGGATTCAGGTGGACTCACAATTCAAAATACTATCAGAAAGGTAGTGTGCTCAGACTTTATTTGTGATGGTTTTGCATCACGTATTTTTCAGACAAGTGTACCACTTGGCAGAAATGCCAGCTCAGAAAACAGAGGTGATATATGAGTTGACAAATGGTCAATGACAATATGATGTGTCGGTCTCTGATGCATTCAGTTAGTGTGTTTCCAGCCCTTTATTTCCACTAGTGTTCAAATCCCTATCAGTAACGTGGCTGATCGCTGCAGTAGCAGCAGTTCTTCATTTTTTTACTTGTTTGGAGGGTCTCTTTTGGTTCTGAAATAGTTTAATCACAGATATAAAGTAGTCTGCATACCTCCTGTGTGTGTGTGTCATTGAGGAGTGTTGGTATCTGTTGGCAAAAAGACCATAAACAATTGGTATAGCTAACCTAAATATGCTCCCTTGTTCTGTATCGCCCATATGGCAACACGCTTTCTTGAGCTGAGGAGAGACATTTTGCTGGTTATGGAAAACCAGTTACGAAGGGGAGGGCAGAAGGAAATGCCTTGGGTTTCAAGTTTAAATGCTGCTCTTAAGTGAGAGTAGGAGATGGCACAACTAGATCTAGATAAATACTTCTCTCTTAGTGTGTTGTGTTTATGACCGTGACTGTAAACTTTCTCTCCTATTTAAAAGGGAGCCATATCAGACAAGACAGCATGGAGCCCAGTGATCTTTGGGATGATGTGTCCAATTGTAGATGTGGAGATAGACTGAAGACATTGGAACAAAGAGCTAAGAAGCAGCATCAGAGATGTCTAGCCCACTCGTTAGTTGGAACCCCTAATTATATTGCTCCTGAAGTCCTGCTTTGTAAAGGTGGGTAACCTTATTTTCCTCCTGTTTAAGTGAACATCGATGGTTTGAAATATTTCTTTCGTTTTTTCCTTAAATAGACCTTGCAGCCTTGCAAGAGTATTGTTCTGAAGGCCACGAACACTCAGCTCGGATTAAGGAGAACAGATTTCTCTACATGCTCCACTGTTTAGCATCACCATGCTGACAGTGGTTGTGGTCATACTTTGTGTGTCTGTGTATACACCCTGAGGCCTTTGAATGAGGCTGCTAATTCATGTCAGATGATGTTGGCAGCAATATTTTTTGAGTATAAAGTGAATTATCTGTACTCACGGAGTGTGATTATGACCACTAGCAAGTTTACATAGACCAGTGAGTAGACAGCTGAAGGTTCTGAATCACTGATTTGGATGGGCCACTTAAATATGGATTATGTAAACTTGTGGAAACGTCCTCCAGACAGAATCTCAGGGAAAGCCAACAAAAAGTCTTCCACAATTTATGCTGGACACCCTGTATTCCAAAGCCCAGCTTGAGGAATTTAGACAGTACTTGGTGGCTTTCTGTGCAGGACAGACACAGTCACTGTAGTAAGGAGACCAGATGTTCGAAGTTGTCTTGCAAGCCAGATCCTAAGCCTGATCTTTCTCAAGCTGGATGATTTCACATTGGTCCCTACATCGTGTGGTGACACAAGTCTCCATTGAAATAAATGTTTAAATCCTCCATTACTTTTCAGAGATCTCAAACATACACCTTCATGTCGTCACAGCAATTAAGAGACTGAAATTGTTCCTCTGCTTGGAACTTGGTCAAAAAGTCATCAGTAGCTTTTTCTGTCTCTAGAGACACGGAGTGTGTCTTAACAGCAGCTTTTCTGACTCATGATGTCACTTCTGTGGAAACTACAGGGTTCATCAATCACTAAACAATCACTTTTTGTTATTCTTTGAGATCCGGTCTGTGCTGCATAGTGATGGAGTTGTGGGACAGGGCACGAAAAAACTTCATTCTTTCTCATTATATGATTTTACCTCTCACTTTTGTTGAGAATTAAATTTATTCGGAAAGATTCTCAGACAACAGGATCTTTGCTGACAACAGGAGAATTTAAGTCAGCAAGCAGAAGCAACTTTATAGTGAAGATGTATTGGGAGTCCTTTATAATTTGTCTGAGGAAAGGCAAAACTGGATGTTTTGGTACTTAATTGCTATATGTCTTGGTGCTTAATTGCCAATAGCTCTATACACCTTCTCCTTGTTTTGTGGACAAGAACCTTTTGACTTGCCTTTCAGGCTACACTCAGCTGTGTGACTGGTGGAGTGTTGGTGTGATCCTCTTTGAGATGTTAGTGGGACAGCCTCCTTTTCGGGCTCCTACACCCACAGAAACCCAGCTGAAGGTAAGTTAAAGCAAAATTCCAATCTGTGGTATCAAAATGTTAACCTTTTCCCTTCCTTTCTCCTCCATGCACAGACCTGTAACCCCTTTTGTTTTCCTAGTGAAAGAAGTAGTAGTTACAAAAGGCTGGTTTTAAATAGTTCTGTACAGGCACAAATCCTTTCCCAGTCAATGAAGACACCGATTATCTGACCAGAACTGACTTCTCCAACTGCATAGATAGTTATCATTTCATGAGTCTTCTCAGCACAGTTCTTGTTTCTTAAGCACAAGTTCATCCCTCTGAATTTCTTAGAGTGCCTATCAGATTTGAGTAAACTGATATGCCAGTGATATAATTACGGTCGGCAGTGAAAGTGCTTCAAAGTAAAGCACTGAATAGATTTTTATGACACAGGATGTATCGTCTGACCGCTTTTCTTAGTTTACGTTTTGCAGATGAAATGGAATAATTCTTTGAAGTCATTCCATGAAGTCATGTGTAAAACTGACTGTTCTCAAATCTGACCATGTGAGCATTCAGGAAGGAATTTTCCTTTTTAAAAAAATGGAATTGTTCCTTTTATCTGCTAGCTGACAGTGTTTCTTGATTCATTGAAGTAATTATTAACGGCTGATGCAATCTAATCTTCGGGTTCTTCAACCTTTAAAACAAATATGCAGACTGTGAGTTGACTAGGTATGCATATACTTCTGGGCCATTAAGATTGACAGTCGGAAGGATTCAGTTTCTAAGATCAGAAGTTTTTTCATACCTTTCTTACCTCCAGGTGATAAATTGGGAAAGCACGCTGCACATTCCCTCGCAGATCAAGCTAAGCCCTGAGGCAACTGATCTCATCACGAAGCTCTGCTGCGCTGCTGAGGACAGGCTTGGAAGAAATGGAGCAGATGACATTAAGGCCCATTCTTTCTTTCGCTCCATGGACTTCTCCACCGATATCCGTAGGCAGCCAGCTCCATATGTTCCAAAGATCAGCCATCCAATGGACACTTCAAATTTTGATCCGGTAGAAGAAGAAAGTCCTTGGAACGATGCTAGTGGTGACAGCACCAGGGCATGGGATCCGCTAGCCTCTTCCAATAGCAAACACACAGAACATGCCTTTTACGAGTTTACTTTCCGAAGGTTCTTCGATGACAACGGGTATCCGTTCAGGTATCCCAAACCTTCTGGAATAATGGAAGTTGGCCAGTCTGAGAAATCTGACGGAGAAGACAAAGGTGCTGTGGATCAGACCGGAGCTTGTCAGCCTGTATATGTGTAAATTATTGTATAGAATACTCCAGATAAGACTAATCTCAAATCCAATAGCGCCTTTAACTGATCCTTTAGGAGCTGATCCTGCAGTGCGTGCTCCGGTGTAACTTCAGCTGAGGCTGGAGCTACTCTGAGGTGTCAGAAGCTTGTAGAGCCAGGTCCTAAAAGTGGCACTCGTGAAAGTTCAGGTCAGTTTTACTGTAAATAACTTTGTCGATAATTACACTTGAAATCCTGGCCTTCACCAAAATCTGCGAGGCCAGCAGTCTTATCATTTCTAGGCCTATTTTTATTTGAGGTCAGCATCCCCTTACTCAGATTAACATTTACAGACTTCTGCAACTGTCAGCGTTATTTTTTAAATGAATAAAGAGCACTTATATTTTGTTTATAGCAGGGTTTTTTTCCTACTAAATTATAGGGATTAACTTTGACAAATCATGCTGCTGTTCTTCTTTTCTACATTTCTATTTTATCCATAGCACTTATTTCACATTTAGGAAAATGCATAAAGCTGAAGAACATGTGATGAAAGGTCTCTGTGCAATAATGTAAGAAAGAAAAAAAATAAGAAAAATGGAAAAAAAAAGAAAACTGCTCTCTAATTTCCTGAATTTACTGATGCCATTGTATTCGCACCGTGATTTTTGTTTATTATATATATTTTCCACATTTCAAAATTGTGACATAACCTTAAAGCTGCTTTATTTCCTTCTGCTTATTGGAGTGTAATAGAAAGTGTGAGCAAGTGGCAATTTGGGTGTGATTTCATTGTCTAGTGTGTGAGGAATGTTGCATGAGCAGTGTTTTTCTATTTGAAATGGCCTTTTCTTGCCATTCACAGGCAGGTCCTGTGGATCCGTTTTTACTAAGGGTCTAAAATTAGACCGTTTTAAACCGTGTGTTGATAATGTATTGTGTGGATGGTTTCCTCTTATGATTGTATCCAATATTAATTTTGTAAAACGGATTGCAAAGGTTATAACCGAATAGTGAATTTTGGTGGTCTGACCTAACAGATCATTTTAAGTCAGTGAGTATCACCAGCACACACACGTTTCCCCACAAAGGATCAATAGCAAGACCATGATTACGAGGCTGATTTGTGGCGACAGTCTTAGATCAGGCTTTATTCACGTTGCGTGCAGCACAGTGACCACTCTGAAATATTAGCAGCAGTGCAGAGCGCCAGTACCAACGGGCGTAGCTCGGCGTCTTCAAAACAGAACGTCCAACCCTGCGCTCCCGTAGCACATCGAGATCTGACGTTGAGTGCGTGTAGCTCCACGGGCAGCTATGGAACTCGGAGGTATGTGGCTTTTCCCGACGTCAGGTCCCTGCGCGCGACTGGCCGTGTATCCATTTGGGATCCTGATGTTTTAGGCGTTTGACATCTGGAAATGTTGGCACTGTTCATAGGTCGTTTTGTCCTGTTGGCCGTAGGTAAAGGTATTGCTGTGATGGAGCACGATAGTCCTTCGTTCCTGTCAAATTATAGGCATACTTTGAAATATCAATTCTTAACTGCGTTACAATATGCATTTTTCTTATATGTATAAGTGAGAATTATTCAAGGCGATATCAGAATACTAAAGATAATTAAGCCATACATATTTGCATATATATTATATATAACTAAATAAGTAAACACACACAAAAATCCTTAATTCAGATTAGTGTAACAGTCCTGTTTAAAGTGATTGACTTAATAACACTTGAGGAAAACACTCCTTTAACGTGTTTTTGCTTTATTTTATTTTTTAAATCTGGAGCTTCATTATTTTTTTCCGTATATTATTCCACATATTATTCCTTAATGTTTTAGCATATCCTATCGTATCCATTGTTTAGATATCTAAGCAACAACATATAAATTCATCAGTCTAAACTAAAAGAAAATGATAGTGTATTTGTTTACATTTGTATGAAAGGAATGTTCCAAGGTATGCAGTGCTTGTGTTGTGACAGTTCATGTAAGATTCAGTATTACTGCTTTTTTATATAGCAATGCCATTTTTTTGTTATTTACATCTTCCTGACATTCTTTCATGTGGTAGGTTCTTTCTCAGGAACTCAATTTAACTGTTATTTATTGATATATCATTGCCTTTGAAAGCTTCTACTGGCACAATTTATTAAAAATCTGAATCAAACTTTAAAATGTGTTATGTATTCTTAAGAAAGGCCAATTTCTGCCTCTTTTAAGGCAGGATTTTTAATGGATTTGGTTTTGTAATGTTAGTGACAGGTTTGAGACACAAACGTCACCTCTCCTGCAGCATTCGAGGTGTGTTCTCTGGGTACCCTAAGACAATTTCTTCTGTCCTCATGGCCCTTGAGAATAAGGGTCAGGGAGGATTCCCAGGTAAAACTTGCTTTGGCGTGACGGGGGTCAGTAAATGACATAAAATTCAACTTTCTCTGCAGTGGTGGCTCTGACAAGGCAACCACACAGCCCCGGTGCCTGCCCCCTCCACTGCCTCTGCTGTATTTCTAAAATGTAAATTATTCACCTGCAAATACAGAACCTTTGCAACTAAGCAAAACAAGAGAAACTAGCCCAGAAGGAAACAGATGCTTCCACAGTGACTATATTACTCATTAAAAGTCTGTGCTGCAGGGAACAGAAGCCAACTCCCATTTCACCTAAGAGAGACCTGTTCTGAAAAACAAATCTTTCGAGCTTACCAGGCGCTGTCTCCGGAAGGCTGACATCCTTTGCAGACATTTCAGGGGTAAACGGAAACTTGAAGTAAATTTTAGGAAATTTGAGTAAGTAAACAATATTGAGGCTGGGTCTAAGCATTCTTGGTTCTGCTGAACTTGCTGCAAAAAACATCTAGTATCATCTTTTAAGGAATTTTGTCAATTCAATGTTTGTATATATATAAAAAGATCTCTTATAAAAAAACAATCAGCCCTCAGATGTATTTATTCCTGACCTAATATGACTTTATTAATTCTGAAGTAACATTCTCAGTTAAGGCCACAGGTGATGGTTGACCTGTAATCCTAAATTATGTCAAGGTTGAATCTGCCACCAATCTCAGCAAGACAGAAATTTTGTTCCTGGGTTTCAGCAGAGGCATGTATGCGCAGTGACGCCCCTTCCTGTGTGTACGGAAGTATAAGTAATTGCCTCAAAAAAGGCAAGCAATTGCTGTTTCCCAGTTGGAGACTTCATAACGCACGGGTGCCGGTGACAGGGGAACAGGTCGGGCCTCTGCAGCCTTTCATACCCGTACTCGTCAGCACCGCCAGATTTGCCAAGACAGAGCAGCAATTCTTGATAAGCAAATTATTTCTAGCTGGACGCAAAACAACTAGCAGTGAAAGTTATAACCAGGTTCCTCGCTTGAGTACCATGAAAGCTAAATGAAGGAGAGAAGTATTTGACTTTTAAATGGAAAGGGAAGAATGAGGGTAACTGCAGGAATCAGGTGACAGTCTGGAACTTGATGGAAGATTATTCTCATCAATGTAAGAAAATTCTCTTATTTTCCCTGTAATTTTTGAGATATGAAGTAGAATGATTTGGGTTGGAAGGGACCCTAAAGATCATCTAGTTCCAACTGTCCTGCCATGGGAAGGGACATCTCCCAGTAGACCAGGTTACCCAAAGCCTCATCCAGCCTGGCCTTGGAACACTTCTAGGGAGGGAGTATCCACAACTTCTCTGGGTGGTAAAATGTCAAAACAATAACTGCCTTCTCTGGCAACAATGTGCCTTAAAAACTCCCCTACAGAAACTGTAATGAGAGGAGGAATTTAGAATATAAAATTTGGTTCTACGCCAAAATGCAGAAACATTGGCAGAAAATGTCAACTGTTACTAAAATTATTATTGGAATTAAAAATATTAAATTTTTCCCACAGGAAATAATCTCAGGGATAGATGATATAGAAATAGAAACCATTAAAACACAGGAGGGAAAAAAAAAGTGTAAAAATGTTTTTCCTGGCAAAGAAATCTGCTGCAGCAAGAACATGGAAGTTGTGCCTTCTGGTTTCTGTCCTGACTGGTGAATGAGCAGTGAGCGGCATTTGGTAGAAATGGAGTCCTGGGCTCTTTTTTAGCAAAATAAACTGAGGATCTGATCCTAATGCTGTGGTCACCTTCTGCAAATGCAACAATGTAGCTCAAAGCCCTGCAGCAGAAGCTGGAGCCTGGTGAGTGGACAATTGCAATTTCAGTGGCCTGATGGATACCCTGCCTTGTCAGCTCTCGAGGTTTGGAAGGTGCCTTAATTCAGTTCTGTGAGATGGAAACTACTTGGGCTGGCACCTGTTGATTTTTAGATACGTGAAGAGAATGGGGCTTCATGCAGCAGGCCTTGGGCGATCCCTGGTATTTGTTAAACTTCAGTGGGGCTCAAAACATAGCAGGTGTGAGGCACACCTCATCCATTTGTCTTAATCCCGGGATCTCCATGACCCGGGAAAGCCCCAGGCACCCTTGTAAGAAAAAGGGGAAATGAGGGACACCAGGGGTATGCGCAGGTACGGGGAAACACCTCTGTGTGTTCAATCGTGAGTGGCAGCCAGCCAAAGGACTTTCAAGATGTTCCAGCCTTGCTGCAGCGTGCAGTGGTCACCCCTGGAGGGTGAGGCGGGATGTGGAGGAGAACGCGTATGTCAGCAGCTCATGTTTATCCTGCACTTTTGGGGAGCACAGAGCACACAATGCTCTCCTCAGAGTCCTGCCTCAGAGAGTCTCCATCCCTGGGCTGCTTTAAAAGGAGAGCAGGGCAATGGTTCACTGCGCTGCTGCTGCTGGTTTGCCCGGCCATGTGCCACAGAGCAGCCCGTCATCTGCCGTGAAGTGCTTACCGCCAACGGTAAAGTTTTTCTTCTAAACTCCTCACTGCTTCTAAAGGATGCCTCAACTGTCCCACAAATGTTTGTTACAAGTAAGCTTTTCTTTTTTTACTACTTCTATGCTGATGTGTAGCTATGGGTGGGGTTTTTTCCCTTTTTTTTGGCTGCGCCACTCTGCTCTTTTCCAAAGGGAGCACTGACACCTTTCAGTGTCCAGAGAGGAAACTGGGCTGGAAAGAACAACCTGCAGGTCACTCAGTAACATGGCAAGTCTGATGGGATCTCTTTAGTAATGCAAAGCCTGAAAATTAAATCACCACTCATGAGGGCAGTATCTTAGCCTCTTCTTGTGGTAGCCTCATGATCTGATGGGTTATTGTGTCTTTCTGAGCATTGCTTTCCATAGCACGGGTCCTTCTTGACCTTAATAGCAGCAGTAAGCTCAGCTCAGTGTCTGCCTGTGGCTTTCTTTGGTCTGCTGACAATCTGAGAGTAGTTAATTTCACTAAAATGACATGTGATTGTGCTGAATAATACGACCATCAAAAAGGAAAGAAAGAAATACACATTTACTTTTTATGCATCTAACTTTGCTACTCAGACCTCATCACAAGGACAAATGCTCATCAGCACATTCTTACAAAAGGCTCAGTCATCCAATACCTTGCAGGTACGTTCACCAGCTGTTTACAGCATTTGGTTTTAGCTCAGCATTGAAGGACCAGTAAGAGGTTTTTTTTTGGTTTTCTAGACATGAAATCGAACAGGTAAGAAAAGTCAAAATTCAGGACCGATTTCCAGGACAACAACTTCAAAAGCATCTGCGTAGAGCGTGATTTAACCTGATGTTACAACGAAACTCCCACAGAGAGAGGTTTTATTAAGGGAGGAACTCGCTTGGGTGGAAACTGTGGAAATTGCAGAGACCCACACTAGACGGGGAGTGACAGAAACAACAGTGGGCATCAGGACTGGCTCTACAGCTGCTTTTGCTATGGATGGGGCCAGGGGAGAATAAACAATAGGACCATAGAAATCCTGGTTGGCAGGGACCTCTGGAGACCCGCAGCCTGACCTCTCAATGGTCAGTGCCAGGTCTGGCCAGCCAGTGCTTTGTGGAGCGAAAGCCTCCAGGGATGGTACGTCCTCCCCCAGCGCAAAGGGCTGAGGCTGAGCAGAGCAGGAGATGGATATCACCAGCCAGATCTCCAAGCCTGAGAAGCTTGGCAGTGGGGATTGTGTGGTGGTTGTTCCTTCTTGGCATTGTGGCACTGCACAAAAGCTTCCTGTCACTGATAAGCAAAAAGCTGGACATGAGCCAACAGTGCAAAGGCCACTTGTAACCTGGGCTGCATCAAAACAAGTGTGGGCAGCAGATCAAGCGAGGTGATTCTGCCCCTCTACTCACTTCTTGTGAGATCCCACCTGGAGCACTGCATTCAGCTGTGGAGCCCCCAACACAAAAAGGACATGGACCTATTGGAGCAGGTCCAGAGGAGGGCCACAAAAATGATCAAAGTGCTAGAGCACCTCTCCTACAAGGGCAGGCTGAGAGAGTTGGGGTTGTTCAGCCTAGAGAACAGAAGGCTCCAGGGAAACCTTATAGTGGCCTTCTAGTGCCTGCAGGGGGCCTACAAGAAAGCTGGGGAGGGGCTGTTCACCAGGGGCATGTAGTGATAGGATGAGGGCTTATGGTTTTAAACTAGAGCAGGGTAGATTTTGATTAGACATTAGGAAGATGTTCTTTACTATTAGGATGGTGAGACACTGGCACAGGTTGCCCAAAGAGGTGGTGGAGGCTCCATCAAGGTCAGGCTTGAAGAGGCTCTGAGCCACCTGATGTAATTAAAGGTGTCCCTGCTCACTGCAGTGAGGTTGGACTAAATGATCTTTAAAGGCCCCTTCCAACCCAATGCATTCTATGACCTTGAAGGAAAGTATGAGTAGTCAGCAGGTGAGTAAGGCCTTTTCCATGTTCAATTTCTCAACGAACGTCTTGTTGTAGCTGTGCAGTGGGACCTGAACACCAACACAAGTCACTTCTCTGCCCCCCAAATGCTTAATACTGGAGGAATTATCCAGATAAAAGCATCTCCCAGAAGAAAGTAGTCTTTCCATTCCCAGGGATCGGGTGGGGACTGGCCATTTCCCTCAGGGAACTCTGTGTCACTGAAGACCAAGTCACTGAGCAGAATGAGGCAAATTCAATTCCATAGTGTGTTGGTTTTTTCCCCAAAGAAAATGCTTCTCATAGGAAAATACTGGTTTGACAAAATGGAAATATTTTGGGGGAACTTGCTGGTTCATTTACAGTCATACTTCCAAAATAATGATAAAAATATTCTGTTTCCAAAAAAAATCACAGAAAAAATGTAACAAAAAGGCCAAGACCTTGTATTGTATATAACAGATAATATTCAAAATTACAAAAATAAAAATGAACTGCTGTGACTAGGTCATTCTGATGTTTCCAGAACAGATTTTTGGAAATACAATTTCTTGGAAATTTCCAACCCTGTGTTCCAATTTAGATCTAAAGACTATTTTTTTTAACATTCAATTTCCTGCATAACAGGACCTGCCAATTTAAACTAGCTCTAAAAATAACAAAAGAGGTCAAACAAATCCAAGTAATACTTGGAATTAAAACTAAATTATTGAAACCCCCATCTCCCATGTAACTGATGCCAACAGTCTTCTTGCCCTCTTTTTAAATTCAGTCCGTATCGCAGCCAGGGCTAGGAATTGGGGTCACGGCAGACACGGTACCAACGTTGTGATGCACGGGGCAGGTGTCTGCACTGTCCTTCAGTGGGGGGTGTCCCATCACAGTATCACAGTATGGTAGGGATTGGAAGGGACCTCAAAAGATCATCTAGTCCAATCCCCCTGCCAGAGCAGGAACACCTAGACAATGTTACACAGGAAGGCGTCCAGGTGGGTTTTGAACGTGTCCAGAGAAGGAGACTCCACAACCTCCCTGGGCAGCCTGTGCCAGTGCTCCATCACCCTCACTGAGAAGAAGTTTCTTCTCAAATTTAAGTGGAACCCTTGTCCTATCATTGTTTGCCACCGAGAAGAGCCTGGCTCCATCCTCATAACACTCCACCTTTATATAAACACTAATAAAGTCACCCCTTAGTCTGCTTTTCTCCAAACTAGAGAGACCCAGCTCCTTCAGCCTTTCCTCATAAGAGAGATGTTCCACTCCCTTCATCATCTTTGTGGCTCTGCACTGGACTCTCTCCAGCAGTTCCCTGTCCCTCTTGAACTGGGAGGCCCAGAACTGGACACAATATTCCAGATGTGGCCTCATCAGGGCAGAGTAGAGGGGCTCAGGGCAGAGGAGAGGCGCATGAGGCCTTCTCTCGACTTACTAGCTACTCCTCCTCTAATACTCCCCAGGATGCCATTGGCCTTCTTGGCCATGAGGGCGCGTTGCTGGCTTATGGTCACCCTGCTGTCCACCAGGACCCCCAAGTCCCTTTCCCCTCCACTGCTCTCTAACAGGTCGTTCCTGCCCAGATGTAGGACCCTACACTTTCTTGTATTTCATCAAGTTATTCACTGCCCAACTCTCCAACTCTCCCATGGGGGTGGGGGGACAGCAGCGCAGACCCTACGCCCTGCCTGGCAGCGAGGTTAAGCCGAGCCTCTGGGCTTGCTCCTCAGCAGCTGACACCTGCAGCAAAGCCCATCGGTGGGAAGCATCACTTGGTGAAGTGCCAACACGAGGCAGGCACGAGCTTATTTACCCAGGCTCCTGAGGGATTGGCACCGCCACACACACCGTTTGCTCCAGTTTATCAAAATGCTGTGGTCTGCTGATTTGTAAGTAATATTTTTTCTGTTGTGATTCAGCTCAGGGTAATGGTGGACACTGAAATTGGCATCCCAAGAGGTGGTGTATTTGCAGAAATGCAGGAACAGTTTGTTATTGTTGTTTTCAAAATGAACTGTAGCCCAGATATGCTTTACAGCTTTCCCAGTGGAAGGTAAAAAGTAATATAGGTAACAAGATATAGCGATGTGAACCCATTTCATTTGGTAAGCTGAAGGCCATGAGCAGACTGGAAGGGCATGACTTCTGTGTGGTACCAATGGGCTTGTGTCCCCACTGACTGGGATTAGTGTCCCGTCCCCCAGGGATGTTTTTCCATCCCCAGTATCCATGACAGTCTAACACAGGGCCAGTGAGTAGGTGAGCAGTGCAGATGGTCACAGCCCAGACCTGCCATCTCACTGGTACAGAAGGACACAGTATGGGGGACATGCAGCCATCCAGGGGTGACAGCCAAGCCTCCGTCTTTGCTGTCACAGATGAGCACAGGACATGGAGTGCCCAGCAGATGTGAGGCTGAGTGTGGCACATGACACGCACAGGAATCAGCATTCCAGGGCACCTCCATCTTCCCTGTCCCCGCAGGCTGTAGCTCTTTTGCAGAGGGACCTCCTGGTGCTCCTTGACTGAAAACAAAGCCCACGTAGTCATGGCAATCCAGAGCAATCCCTGCCACATGTAGCTCCCCAGGCAAAGCCAATTCCATGTTCCTAACAGCCTTGTGCTTGGCTCTGGTTATTAATACAGTCATGACCTTGAAGCCTAATTACTCAAAGTCACAGTAAAATGAAGAACTTCAAGCAGCTTCGAGGTGACATACTAGATGCAGTCTGCTGAGCTGCCGTGATTGCGGTGCCGCTGTGTCTACAGTGCTTTACTCCTGTGTTTGGTCTGTATTAAATTGAGTCTACTTCAAAATCTCCTACATAGGATGAGAAACCTAGTGGCAAAATTATAATTGCTCAGTGTGGGGACTGCTCGGAGGGATTTTTAACAGCTGGTTCGGGAATCAGCTGATTTAATAAGCAATTCTGCCAAAGAGCAGTAAATTGCTTCCAGCACATTCCAGCTTTGGTTCCTGCTCCCCCTCAGCCGTAAGACACCTTGAGGTGACCTTAGCCTGTCCTAAGCAGTCTGGTCTGAATTCAGCACGGGAGGTTGGACTGGAGACCTGCAGGCCCCCTTCCAACCCGGAGGAGTCTGTGCCTCTGGGCCAAGGATGGCCAGGGCCTGCTGGAGGCTCCCCTGGCCAGAGGGTGGAAGTCAGCAGCGGGGAAAAAGATCAGTAAATAAGATGGAAAGTAGTTTATCTGGAAGAGAAAAAACTCTTTTCTAGCAGCTGAGAACCAGCAGAGAAAATGGAGCACAGCTGTACGCAGTGAGAAGAAGAAAACAGCGATGATTAGCGAGCCTTGGAGTAACTTTGTGGTTCCACCAGAAGACAGAGCTGTGGGGCACCAACAGACAGGCCAGCCCCGGTGGCAGAAGGTGGAGTTCAAGGGACAGGGAGGAAACGTTCCAAAAGAGATTGCAGGTCTCTGTTTTTCCACCTTCTTTTCTAATACATTTAAATTCACTTTTCAGCTAAATGACTGATTAACAGTCTCACTCTTACATAAAGCTTCTTCACCTCTTTGCTAAGAATTTAAATGTTACTTTGCATTTTCTGAGTGTCAACATACTCTATCAGGCTTGACTTCCTTTTGTGAAATATCAATAAAATAACAGCTTCTACTGTCAGGCTTTGGCACAGTTCCCAGTTATTGAGCTACTTGAAACATTTGTTATTTCTAAAACCATTTTTTTTTTATATAACATGAAATAGGCCATAGAAATTTAACTGCTGCCCTCTTTTGGGTAAGATAATTACTGCTCGTCTGTCGAGATGCTCTACCACCAAGACATACTGAATTATCTCAGTGCTGGGAGCAGAGTGGTGGAATGGTTTTGTACCCAACCTAATACCCTCTACTACCCCAAAAGCCACACACTGTTTGTACGTTCCTTTACAATTACCAGTGGCTTGCCTGTGAAGGGTTTCTGCAGTCAGTGGTGGTTTCTGTGTCTCTCTGCTCTTCTGCGGTTCCTGTGGGCACTGAAAAACACTGTGCTGTGAGACACCGTGGATCACAAACTCAATCGTGGGCATGAGTTTTAATTGCTTACAGAACACCAGGGAGAATAGCGTAGCTTTCTCCAGTCTCCGTAGCCTGACGTTCAGTTGGCTTTCTCTTGCACTGGGAAGCCCAGAGTTGGTATGTACTTATATTAACATGAACATACTGTGCTTCTATTAAGAATCTTTCCCCTAGTGGCCGTGTTTATTTTTAAAGCGAGTAACAGCAGTTAAGTGGTCACAAGGGGGATACCAGAATCTGTCAGAGCAGACACTGGAAAACGTCCCAAGACAAAAGTAGAAGAAATGTGAGACACGATTTTTAAAGCCCAGTGAAAAGACATTAAAAAACACCCGTGCCTTTGCAAACCAGTTTCTGGTGGTCTCAACAGATTAAGCGCTAACCCTAATACCTGCTGATCTAAACGTTCTCACTCTACTACCCAAGGAGAGGAAAAATACTCCGAAAGTTTAACTGAATCTCCCAGGACGAGCATCCGGTACGGGCCTCGTCCCCAGCGCAGCACCGTCCCCCCCAGAACACCTCAGCCTTTGAGGGACCTGCTGACCCAGTGCAAGAATCTCACCTCCAGTCTGATCACTTTAGACATTTTTCCGGTCTTCATACAGCCACAACCAAATTAACTGTATGATGATTTTTTTTTTATTCGTGATTTTTATCACCTCATGAACTAAATAGAGAGAACTCAGCATTTAGTCACTGTGGAGCCCAAGAGTAATTATATCCCACAGGCTGCACATATTGGAAAAGCATTTTATAGAGTAAAACATAATGCTAATAATTCCTGGGCCCTGTAAGAAACAGAAGCCAGAGGTGCAGCAACCACACCACCTTCAGATGCTTGCGAGCGGCAGCTGGTAGGGGCCATCTTGTGGTAAGACGCCTGTACAGTCATTTTAAAACAGCCCATAAGAAGATGCCAAGTTAAAAAGAATAATTTCAGCCTCCTCCAACCTTTCTATGTTACCGATAGTATTACAGGAACCCAAAAATATATGGTCCGACTGTGCCACAACTGCTTCAGTAAACGTGGATGGGACAGGGCCCTGCAGCCGCGGGTGAGTAAGAGCCAGGACCCAGGGCAGGCTGAGCTGAACTGCAAAGAAAAATTGATTTTATCCTTTTTCAGGTAGATTTTAGAAACTTCTCAGGTTTTGAATTTAATTGCCTGGCAGTTTTAAAAATGGTGTCCAAGAACACTTTTTAAAATAAATACCACAGTTATGATAACTCCACCAAAATGCTAAAACAAAGACTATAACAATTTTATGGAACACAGGTTCCTGGACTTAGGGGGGCTCATCTTCATGTCAGAACAGAGTATCTCAGGCTGTCATACTCACGATCAAGGAAAAGAAAAATAGTGATGCCAGACCTGAATAACCTTCGAAACTGTGATGGAGATGCTCTGCTGCTGCGTGGTTTGGCCAAAGCACGAGGACCTGTGCAGCTCGGTTGCCTTTGAAGCAGAGCCAAGATAACTGTCAGCTCAATATGTGCTTAAAACGGAGTTACACCATTTTGTAAGCAGTAAGCTGGTTGTCTTCTGGGATTTTCCAAATATCAAAAAAAACCCCAAACAGTAAGAAGAGTTATTTTTTTGCTTTGATTTATTTATTTTTGCTAATAAATCCTTGAGATTGAACTACATTATTTATTAATCATATATTGTTCTCACTATAGGCTGGATCGTTACTTACAGTAAAAATACTATTGATGTTTAACAAGTGGCACTTACCTACCTGTATTTTTAATACTCAGTTTTCAGAAAAGCATCCATTCAGAGAGTTGACTACTAGGTAATCCTCTGCTTCAAATAACTGGTGACAGCAAAATATTTGAAGAATAGCTCCAATACAAAAAAAGTAGGAAAAAGACATCTGGAATGGTCAACTTACATTCACACCAGAGAAACTGGATCAATCACCATATTACTCTGAGGACTACTATTGCTTGATGGGCCAGCCCTACTCTGCTCTTTCCCAGTTTGGACCCCAGTTTAGGGGTGATTGTCCCCAGCCAACTCCCTTTCCATCCACGTAACGGGACACAATGATGTTGGGGAGTGTGCATGGGAGCATTGCTCAGCTCAGACAGGAGGAGATAATCTTCCTTTTGCCTTTACTTGTGCTAGAGCGGCTGTTCAGCCTCCCTGTGCTTGCAAATGCATCATCCCTGGACCAAGTGCAGTGATACCTTACACACAAAGCCAGCGTGAAGGAAGAAGGATGAGATTCAAAGACAAGCGGCTGGTGTTCCCTTAGGCAGCTTCAGGTAGTCCATGGACAAGTTTATCAGCAGATCGGATACAGTCTTGAGCTAAATAGGTCATAGAGGGTGAACCATGCTGTGGTTTCTAGAATAGATTCCTCCAGGCAAGGAGGGTCTAGAAGAGAACAGCCTCTAGAAGAGATTCCTTGAGGATGCCGTTGATCAGCTGGGAATCTTGCATGGTTGCTACCAGCACGGGAAGGATCGTTTTGCCAAAACCGCTTCATGAATAGAGAGAAGGTGGATCTCGGGGTGCGATCTCATCCTGCTCCCGGGATCCCACCTCTCTCTGAACAGTGTCATGGCATTTCGTGAGAAGCTGCCTCCAGCAATGACAGCTGTTGAAAGAATCCTTCTCGTGGTCTTGGTGCTCCATCCTGCCTCTTGCTGCTTTCTCTTGCCATTTCACAGCATCACGTGCTGCAGCTGCCACCTTTTCAAGCACCCTCTGTGATGGCAAGGGCCAGTCCCATTTCTTGAGCACTATCTTTACCAACATACTCAGAGAAGAGAAACTAGATGCACTCTCTCTAAATAAAGGTGGCTTTAGCTGCAGAACTGCCTGAAAAAAAAAAAGAAATTGCCTGCTCTCCAACAAAAGTTAATGCAGTTGCTATTGTTATTCCAAGATTTCAGCAACGCTGAAAGAAGATGACTGATACATACGACTATGTTGGAGTTGGTACCTTGGCCTCCAGTGCATTTCCTGCCAATTTGGTAATAACCACTTCCTGGCTAATAAACACAGCTTCAGAATTTATTTACCTTAATCACCTTGGCCTTCCGCTTCAGAGTTCATCCAGCCCAAAACAATGCTATTGCACTCTTCTTCTTCTTCTTTTTTTTTTCTTTTTTTTTTTTTTCGCAGATACATCCTGATGTCAGAACTAGAGCCAGCAAGGCAACAGGACAGAGGCCATGGCTAGACCTCAGCAGGGTGAGCTACTGCCAGTGGCGTTGCCTGGACTGCTGCAATGTCCCTGTGCTGGATCCTACAGACCTGCTAGTGCCTGTTGTGATGCATTTCTTCCTGGGTTTTGGCATATTAGCACTGATACATATTTATTTAGATTAATGTGGATGGCTTACTCCTAAACGCTGCTGCTGACAATAAGTCACACCTATGGTAGTGAATAAAACAAGTTCAATACTAACAGCTTCGAGGAATGGAGGGAGTGAAACCAGCAGCAGTAGAACAAAGCAAACGCAGTCATAACTTGACTCCTGCCACACTTACTGTCCTAACATTCTGACAGAACACTTCCTTCAGCATTTTGTTCAATGCATAAGTCCTTGGAATGCCCAATAAAACCAAATCTAACTCAGCATAATACCTTCCTTTTACACATGTGGCATTTCTCCCTCCTTTATCCATACTAAAAGTCACATTTGGATGATACCATTTTCTCTCTCTAAGATTAGGTAAAGGATAACTTCTAGTATTTCTGCACAGAAGATGGCACTTCCAAGCTCCAGAAACATCTGACTCCTGAATTTTTCAGTGCCACCCTGAAAACTTGATCTCTCTGGCCTAATAAGCAGTTGGAGTCCGAGGGATATCATCCTCTGAGCAATTCATCAATAATATTATTTTTGAGACTACAATGAAACTGTTTATCTCAATTGTTCTAGTCTTTTAGGCAGACTGTTTACTCTGATGCTCACTTTCAAATGACACATTACATAGAATTACTGAAAAATGTGCTGGCAGATGCTACAGCTAAGAATAACGTGAAGCAGTCAGGTGATTTGCACAGGGATAACTTCTGCTTTTGAAGACGAGTAATCCAATCGATAATATTTGTTCTCTTAAATTAAAATTCTAACTGGGAGTATTTTCCTGTTGGCATAATATCAATAAATTTTCCATTTGCTTTTTAAATTAAAAGTTTTAAAATAAGCTATCAGAGCATTCAGACTGATTATAAATTAGGATTGCTGCCTTCATTTCTTCAAAGCAGGACCCTTGCCTACTATTTTTGATTGTCTAGGACAATTACTCTCAATATTTAAATTTGACATTGGATTTTTGCTCACTGTGTTTTTTTTATTAAGGGTTAAGCTGACTTTTAGCTTGGTAGATTTTAGTATATTAAATAATCAAGCATGTTTCTAAGGGTAATGCCCCTCAAATCCCCAAACCAAACCCAGTTCAACCCCTGAGGAGTAAGAGTGATTCTATCAATTTGGAAAGCAAATTTTCAAAATGCGTAACATACAAAACATATCTCCATTGTAAGTTTGCTGTTGTTCTTTCCTTGGTGAGTAGCATTTTGGGGGGCAGACTAGGCTACTTACGAGACTGTAGGGCTACCAAAGCTGTGATTTGATGTTCAGCATCTGCACTATCTGAACAAAGGCTCTGTGCTCACTCTCTCTCGTCGCTACATTGATTTTTGAGTCGAATATTACTCTCTTCCACTTTTGTGTGAGCACAGGACTTCCCACACTGGGCAATTGATATCACTGAAAAATAAGCCAATGTTTGATTTTTTGTTGTTGTTGTTAGGAAAGTTTCCCCTGACATGGGCCACAAATGTACAACCTCACAAATGCTTGTGCCAGACCTGTGCAGGAGGCAGCAGAGAAGCAATGACAGGATCAAAACATTGCTTGTTGGATTTGTGTAAGTGAGGATTACACAGCTAATGGCAAGCCTGTTGAGGCTGAGCTTGACGGTGCTGCTGCTTCCCATCGCTCCTGCCACATCCCCTCTGTGCGCTGGTGTCATTGTGGAAGCAGAGAGTCCAAAAAAGGAACCCAGTGGCTGCTAATTTTAGCTGGATTAATCTTCTGAACCACGGGCACAGGTAACTGGGGGCACTGGAAAGCTGGGGTCAGGACAGGCAGAGTGGGGACTGCCTGAAGTGACCCTCTTGCTGAAAAACACCATTGTGACCACAGAATCATAGAATTATTAAGGTTGGAAAAGACCTCTAAGATCATCAAGTCCAACCGTCAACCCAACGCCACCATGACCACTAAACCGTGTCCCAAAGTGCCACATCTACATGTTTCTTGAACACTTGCAGGGATGGTGACTCCATCACTTCCCTGGGCAGCCTATTCCAATGCTTCACCATTCATTCAGTAAAGAATTTTTCCCCAACATCCAACCTAAACCTCCTCTGGCTTGACTTGAGCCCATTTCCTCTTGTCTTATGGCTACTTACTTGGGAGAAGAGACTCATGCCTACCTCACTACAATCTCTTTTCAGGTAGCTGCAGAGAGCGATGAGGTCTCCCCTCAGCCTCCTCTTCTCCAGGTGAAACAATCCTAGCTCCCTCAGCTGCTCCTCATAAGACTTGTTCTCCTGACGCCTCACCAGCGAGCTCTGTCACTGCAGGAAAATTCATTAATACAGTCCGGTCTGTCATGAATCATCATTCTCCGTGTTACTATTTTTCTTCTGGAAAAAAATCACACATTGATTTCAGGTCATCAGCTTTCACCCCTGATCCTACCCTGTGCACAGGCTCTCATGGGAATTACACCTGGAATAGGTCCTGAGGCTCTGTGCAGATGAGAGCAGCGGTTCACCAAGAGTGTTTCACAAATTAGACATTATGATTGTCTTTCTTCAGGAAATACTTGCAAGCAAACTGCAATTTTAACAGATCTAGTTTGTGAAAGATGATTTTGCAGCAAATTTCAACTGTTTACTACAAATATTCCTTTGAGAAATTAATACTCAGGGATGCATATTTGAGAGAGATGATGTTTTATATTATATTGTAATATTTCAATTTCTGCTTGGCTAATCAAATTATTACGTATTTTCTTTCCTGGTCAATACAAATTTAATCACATACTAAGACTATCCTGTGATTAAATAAAGCAAAGCCTTTATCTGAAGAAATGAATGCAACTTACTTTTTCTGAATTAATCTGAATAATCATGTGAATGTAACTTCCCTGACATTATACATGGACAACTAATAAGAAAATCATTGTTGAAACATTTTTTATGATGCATTCTTTTAATAGTCTTGTAACTGGGAAAGAAGACAGGGAAGTTGTGGCACAAGAAAGCTGTGACAACCTCAAGGAGGCAAAGCACTTTCTGATGGTGCATTGGAACATGAAATCTTCATATGTTGCTCAAAGCATCCGTCTTCAACCCCAGCCATGATGTGGATGTATCTCCTAAATCACTTATAGCACTAAAGGGTTAAGGGGTTGGCCACAACTGTACCTGCTTTGTGAAATAACTCCAGATTTCTTCTTAAAAAGCATAGATCAATGAAAGTTTTATGTGCATCTGACAGATTTTTTGAGATGATACTTTAAGAGAGAATGCAAAATTGCCTAGAAAAGCACGAGATGCTACATTAATGTTTAACAAGCATGCTTTCTGTGCAAGACAATCAAGTTCAAGCAATCTCATTGTGTTACTGAAAAATTGTGGTAAAATAATGGGAAAGGGAGAAGTAATTTACATTATTTAGTCTTTCAGGTGATTGTTTAAGAAATAAAGTGGCCTTGAAAGGAGAATTCAAACAACATAATAAAAAAGGCACTGGTTAGAAACACAAAAACCTAAAAGAGATTTATGTTGTAACTGATAAAAATTAAGAACAGGTGCTTCAAGTTTGTGTATTAATTCCATTATTGTTTAAGATATTACCATCTGGAAGGGGAAATATTAGATAAAAAATCCGCAGACTGTACAAGTAAATTAATTATTTTTTAAAAAAGCAGGCGCATGCCATGATACTTAAAAGAGATTTAATAAGAATATATGAATGGACAACATGGTATCAAATGAAAATTCAATAATGACAAATACAATATAATAAACACTGGACACAACAATGTAAACCACCCATAGACCTTCAAACAGCCTGACTTAATTAGATCAGCTCAAGAAAAGCACCTGTGCCTGAACGCGGGTGGCCTGTTGAATACCTCTGGTAAATATGCCACAGAGCCATGAAAGCATGTAAAATGTTACAATGGTCAGGGAATATATAATAATAATATTACACAAATCTGTGGAATATCTCCACATAGCACCTTTCACTCAGTTCTAGATCCTCTCTCAAATCTCTCATTTCTGGTGGATGCAAAAAGAGAAAAATGAGAGAGGATGCTTTTGAGGGACTCTGTGTGCTGCACTAATAGCAGGAAATGCACTTGTACACAAAAATTTAAGAAATACAGAAGGATTAACTGTGTACAAGGAGAGTAAAAAGTTCACAAGCGCTATATCTATATATCTATATCTGTATCATCTATCTCTATCATCTATATCTATATCTCTATCTATATCTAAATGTTAATACTAAAATGTCTTCTGTCTTTGGAAAGGACAGCTTATTCCAGGTCTGTCTTCAACCCCTGAGGATGTGATGGCACATGACAAGGACATACGAGTCCATATCTGCCTGTTGTTCATCTTCTGCCACTTTCCTCTTTAGCATTTCATTTTTTCACCTCTAGAAATAAGGTATAGAATTAGATCTATAGAAGTTCTAATCCAGAATGGGAATGCTTATGTACCTATGCATTTATCCTGAAGACCTCCCAAAAATATAGAGTCAAACCATTGTTTAATTCCAGATTAAATTTTCTGGAGTTCAAAAAAAAGTTGTTCCCTTATCCCACAGAAAATTATTAGTTAAACTAGAGATACTGAAGATTGTTGAGAATGGAAACTATCAGTGAGAAGACTAGAATGGACTGTATTAGAAAGAAAATGGGCAGAGAGGACCTTCAGTGAAAGCTTCTAGAGCCATAAAGAGTAATTCACTTAAACTTTCCTCCCTTCTTGTCAGTGGCAGCTTGCAGTAGCCATGAAGTTTGTCTAGTGTCTCAGAAGTGGGGTAACCTTACCTAGATGGACTGGTCAAAAGGGTAGACACAGTGTGAACCATGCAAATGGCAAGCAAGCAGTAGCCTTCACCCAGGATTGTTTGGTCAGGGGAAAAACCCTGACCAGAATAAGGTGAGATATCTATGGCAAGACCTGTGGTCTTGCAATATCCACCCTGGAAAACCAGAGGGAAGCTGAGAGACTTGTCCATTGACTTCCCAAATCTAGAACACCAAGTCTGGAAGGCCGAAGGAAAACCCAAAGTAGGAAAACCAGCTCAAAATATTTAGCCCCTAGTTCCCCCCTGCTGACATATCAGAGGTGGAGTGGCAGTAAAAGGATCTGCTGACCAGTTTCTTCAGCTAAAGTCACTGAGCTGGCCACCAAGGTGTCCACTTGCTGCCCTGCCAGGCCTCAAACCAGAGAAGGCAAAGTGAGATCAGGGCTCTCAACTGCTGTTGGGAGGGCCAGCGGGGGCAGGGGTGTCTCAGAGAGCTCCTGCTAGGAAGGGCTGGGTACATAAATGGGGGTTGGGTACACAAATGGGCTGAGGGTATAACTTTGGAAAGAGTAGTTAATCTAAGATTTTCTTATATAGCTGTTGAGACTTCCAAGGCCATCCTACAAGATAGAGAAAAATGGAATTACTGTTCCAAATTTATTAGGAGGATTAGTAACTTCTTTATAGCTGTTGATATGAACTACCCTACGCAGAGCTGATTCTAGCATTACGACAATCTGCAGTGAAGTCCCTGAGGGGCTGACGATGAAAAATAGGGATGGTATTTCTGCCACACAGACCGCATTGCAAAGGCGCATGTCGAGGGGTGGGAAGCCTATAAATAGACCCAATTTTAATACTTGTACAAATGGTTTGAGAACAAAAAGTAGAGCACGTTAATGAAATCTGAAATAGTACTCAGGCACTGTCTGTCAAAGATTATTAAAGGTACTGTAAAAGGAAAAGCTAAATTACTTTGATGCATGGAAAAATAGAAAAGGCATAAAATTTTTTACAGTAAAACTTCTGGGATTAACACCCTGCAATTCCTGCGGTAATGGAGGTGGGTGTATCAGGTGATTTTGGGACAACTAAACCAATAAAGTGATACACATGTGAAACTAGTGGAGGTAATTTTACAAACCTGGTCTATGCATTTCCAACAGCTACAGAAAAAGCAATGCCTTTGTAAAACACAGTCTGGGATATCACCATTCTGGTGTTGACTTTTTGAGACTGATCAACCTGTGTTAGAATAGGAGAAGCACTATTTATGGGAAGAAAACTCTTCCAATGCTGTATGAACTCACAAAATGAATAATAAGGACAACACAACTTTCTAAATATACCTAAAGTAATCATGAGGAAGGAAGACCATCTAATTGAGATAAAGAACAATATCTATTCCTGTGCCAGCAAGTTTGCAGCAAATAGAGTGAAAGTAAGTAAGCTGGAAGTCAGAAGGATTTAAAAATCTGAAAAGTCAGACTCTAGAATAGCTGTTCAGTAAGCGATGCGAGGACAAGAAACTGAACTCACCATAGACAATGTTAGCTTATACATGGCTGCATATGACTGCAATGTGAAGGGCTTAAACATAGAACTGTGAGGCACTTCTGATTTAGCATGTGTGTGTGTTTTAGGCTGCACAGACTTCCTTAGCACCTTCTTCTGTGAGCTAGCACAGATGGTTCACCTGTCAGCTTCTCCAAGCCCCACTCTTTCATATTTGTATAACACCCAGGGAGAGTCAGGCATCCAGATGAGGCCCATGAATTCCCCTAGCACTAAGACAGTAAATCTTACCTAAGGGTCTTGCTCCACTTAGGTCCTTCCTTATTATGCAGGACCAGTGGGAACTTGGCTGTGATTTGTAAGCTACTGAGAGGAAGAAGAAGCCACCTCCTAAGTAAGTAAATAGCCTTGGGAATATGAAGCCCTTTTCAGGCATCTTTAGAACAAGGTCAGACCAGAACAATTTCAGAGGAGAGACTGAAGCATCAGTACTGTAGCCTATGCTAATTAAAAGAATGACTTAGTCCTAAGTGAATGACACTTACACAAAACAAGTAAGAGCCCAGAGACAGTAGCCTAAAATAGACTGTACGCTGGTGTTGCATTGATCCTTTTTGAGTTGGCAAGTTTGCCTTCGCAACAATCTTGAGATGAAAGAGGCAGTAAGCTGGCAATCTGAGTTGGTATTTTGTGTGCTTGAGCATAGATAGTTGCTGCATGAAGATTTTTAAGTGTTTGTTACAGATGAGATGAAAGAGGCTAGCTTAAGTTATCATCCTACCATTTAGTGTAAAGCATTCCTGAATATCCCAGAAGACTGTGGTAGAGGAAGCACAGAGGCTGTAGGAAGGAAAGCATACGTGTTTTTCAAATAGTGTAAGTTATTGCTGATAAACTTCCAAGCATGAATCACAAGCAATGTGTTCTGGTCAACCAGTCATAAATCCTAAAGATAACTTTGAAGGTCAAAATAGCTAAACTTAGTGACTGTTACATTCAGCTCCCCCTTTGTGGGCACACTGAAGTGCTAACCAACACGGTCGTTGCTAGACAAGCAGAACCAGGAAGAAACAGAACATAAGCAGATATGAAAACAAATACAGCAAGTTTCCTGTAAAGCAATTAATTCACTCACTTGTTATAAACAATGCTTAAGCTCTTACTATTACAGGTCCAAATACAGGAATACACATCACAAGATGCCAAAAGCCTAGACCTAGTAATACTGTCCACCTAAGCCAACATCTTTTTCTTCTACCGACGTTTTGCCTCCCAGTGGCAGTCATATCTACCCCAATGTAAAGCCTAGCTTGTTAAAAGCTGGGTTAAGTGAGAGGTGCGTGCTCCAATTCTTGGGCGGAATATTAGTTTAATAAACACTGGCTGTGACTCAGTTGTCTGCATGTCTGACATCCTCCTGAATTTCCCTTCTGAAGGCTGCTGTTGTGGCAACTCAGCCGCCGCTCTGGGTGTGCCGTGGCTGCTCCCAGCCACCATCACTCTTCACTGCTCTGACGGTGTCACAGGTACTGCACACACACAATTGCACAATGCCCCAATTCTCTACAACCTCACTGTTGTCCCCTGTACCTCTGTGCCATATGGTTTGTACCTGCCTTTCAGTATGACCCAGCCTTACAATGTGAAGGTCGTCCCCTTAAATACCTAATACTTTACCTTTTCCCAGTTAACCTCATGACACATTCCATTCCTAGTCAAACCCAATTTTTATTAGAACAGAGAACTTGAAATGAATTACTTGAATGACTAATCTACCTTAGCAGCGTTGTGTGCTCTTGCTCTGTAAGAAAAAAAATGAAAAGCCAATGTCGATATAGAGTGTGAACAACATGAACAAATGCTTCTTCAGATACCAAATAAGTTTATTTTTAATTACTCCAGTGAAGCTCTCATTTTCTTTACTTGCAGCTGTCGACCTTCAGCTACAAATCAACCCCAGAAATCAAGTCAAGAGGCATAAAATAAGACCCATGGCAAAAATAAGAACCCTAGTTTAAGCCCCTCACCAGAGCAATGCAAGAACAGGCAAGCAAAGACAGGTACTCTCCCAGAATTCCTAGAACCTGCTTAATCATTTTCATTCATCCTGCACTTCCTCAACAAGAAAGGTTATCACAGACAAGCTGCTTCTGTCACAGACCTCTGATTTAGAGTTGGATCTTAATTTATTCACGAAAAAGACTTTGGGGAATAACTGGAAAACTACCATTCTCTGCATCCTAAAATAAAGCAGGAGTAAGGGAGAAATGGACGGTGATTGCACAGACTTCAGCCAGAAGCAAAAGCTGTGAGGGCCCAGGACATGCTCTGAAGGATGACATATGTACAGTCCACTCACGTGTGAAAGCTGTGAGGGAAAGGATTGCTCTGAGATCCTCCATGAACATTACAACGAATCGTCATTGAGAAGGGAAATCCACAGGCTACATTTGCTTTACCAGATCAAGCACATATAAGCCGTCTCAGTTTATTAGTTCAAATGTGGCCAAACACAAACTGATTATCGGGTATGGGAAGAGAAGAATCAAAATTTTGCTCTTTCTCAAACTTCAAACCTATTTTCCAAAAAATGTGGCTTTTTGCAAAAATCTCAATTCAACCTTTCAACTTTATTTTTCCTTAGCTTTGTTCTCAGAAGCAACTACCATTTTAGCAGAAGTGTACCTATTCTCTAAGCTTGCAACAGACACCTTCCACAGAAACCTTTATTCCCAAACTTTTAAACTTTGCCCAACTTCAAAGGCAATGGAGAACTTCATTCATAATAGGAACCAACAACACTGGGTGGTGCTACCAGACTTGCTTACAATAATTTTGGCAGAAGCTTTTCCTCCAGAGGGAAACAGTGACTCATGTGCCTATGTAACTTGACTGAGGTAATTTGTATGGAAACCTAGCCAGGGTGTCTGAAGGAACTAAGCAGCACTGTTTGAAACGACCCTGTCAAGTAGTTCACACTCATGGGAGATCTCCTGTGTCACTGGAGGTGACCATCACAGACAACTGGAACAGCTGGCACTATTCTGAACAGACTTCTGCTGGCTGCTGGGGAAAAGCCAGCCATAAATCACAAAGTACTGCAGAAATTTATCTGCAATATATTGGCAGAATTTATTGCAGGATTTGTTGCAGAAATCAAGCCAGTGAAGGTAGATGTTAGGAGAAACATGCCTGGGAAAGGAAGCAAACTGGACATCCTGGCCAGAGAAATGAGGTTTACTGAAAAAATAAGTGCAGGCTATGTGGGAAGAGACATTTTCAACACATTTGGGAAACAGTCTTAAGAACAAGAGGAAATCAAGAATAAGAAATAAATTGAGATGCACGTCCTGATAGAAGATAGTTTCGAAAGCTTCTGCCTAACCAACCTCAAAAGATTAATTCCTCCCAAACTTGCCACTTGAAAGCTTGCGATTGTCATTGTGCTTTCATGCTAGTGATCCACTTCCCTACTGACTCAGATTTCCTTATCTCATCGAACTCAGTGCTCAGTCACCTCTACTTCCTTACCTTAGATTTTGTCAGATGCTCCTGACTACAGCAGACCCTCCCTAGTGTTACTGCATGCGTGCATAGGTTTGTTTGATTTACAAATATTTAAAACAAAACAAAAAACCCAATTCATAACTGTTTTACTACCAACTGTTGGCTTGTCTTCCTTAACATTTTAATCTACAGCCAAAACTAGCACCAGTTGGATGTTTTCAGCTGTGGAAGCAAGCAAGGACTGCTAGAGCAGGAAGCACAGGCTCCACCACTGACAACACTCTGGCAGGGAGTCCAAAAGCTTTGAACTATTTTAAGAGTATTAACACCACAAAAGAGGGAAGCATTAAGGAAGAATGTGACGCATCTTTTTTAGCCAACTGCAGAAATAGCTTCAGCATTCACTCTGACAAGATAAATGAACCATCAGCTTTTCTAAGAGTAGCCAAGAGAACATAAAGATTGTAGTACAGCCTAGAGAAAATGTGACTACAGTAAAATGTTCATTTTATTGCAGATTACTCCAGTCACTCCTTTCATTGGAAATGAGGGCAAGATGCACCTGATGACGATGATATGGTTAAATGCAAGATTTTGCCTGCACATATTGTATACATGTGTGAAAAAAGAGTGGATTTAATGAATCTGCTGCTTTTGAATTATGCTCAAATAGACAACTTCAGGGGGAGAAGGGAAAGATACAGGCTGATCAAACCATTACGCCTATTCAGGGAACTGATGGATGGATCCTAAAGTGTCATACATTACCCAAGATGGAATAACCACCACAGCAGTATAGGCTAAGGACTGATCTAAAGAGTAATCTGGAGGTCCTGGACTGTGTTACAGACGACAAGAGTAGGGTCACTCCATGAGGGTGGATAAGCTGGGAACTGAGGCTGACTGCAGGACTGTGCCCTCACAAACCTGGGTGCAGTTCCACAGGATTTGGGAAGGGCTGGGCTGGTGACAGGTCTTGAGAGTCCAAGACAAGGTGAGATAATGAAACAGGTCCAGTGTCCAGACAGAAAGCTCAACCAGGAACAGCGGACGACACAGTTGGAGACAAGGTCCACGCAGTAAAAAGGGCTGGAGACAAGGCTTTCTGTTATATAGGTCCCTCCAGGAAGGCCAGCTGACAAGACAAGACAACAAGAGAATTTGGCTTGGGTAAACCTACAGTACTGAGCATGCTAAAGTCCCAGGTGAGGGTGTCAGGGCAAATAAGTCCCAGTCATGCACTTTAGTTGGCCCTGGCAGGTACCTAGCTAGACACAAGTGAGCAGATTGCCATGGCAGTGAGCAAGACTACCTTTATAAAGACACAGGAGTTTGTTTTTACAGGCACAAAGCCAGTAGATCAAGAGAATTATTAGTCCGCTTTACTCGGGACTTGTTGGATCATATCTGGAAAATCATATCAGAGTTTGGGCTTACCAGTATGAGAAAGAAGTTGATGAATTGCACTGAGTGCAGCTGAGGGCAATCAAGATGGTGAGGGGGTAGGAGCACATGCCCTGTGAGGAAAGGCTGAGGGAACTGCCCTCTGTCAGAAGGCTTGAGGGGGAATCCAAGGGCTTCCTTCCAGTACCTGAGATTACCAAGAAAACAGAGCAAAACTCCATGCTAAGGTCCACAGCAGCAGGATGAGAGGCAATACTCACATGGGGAGGTTCTGATTTATGGGGAAAACACTCTGCTGTGACCACAAAGTTGCCCAGATAAGTTGTGCGCTCTCTATTTTTGGGGATTTCCAAGACCCTGCTGGAGAAAGCTCTATGCGACTTGGTCAGAAGGTTGAAGATGCAGAATTTTGGTCTAGGCACCTCCTAAGCCCCCCATGTCTGAACAATAGTGTTCTGTTTCTACTCATCTCATGGCTATTCAAGTGTGCTGCTGAGCACACACGTCCGAAGGAGAATCAAGGGCCTCTGAGCACACTGAAGAAGTTGTTGAAGACTCTCATTTGAATACAAGCTACAAGTGTTCAAGTGAAGTAGTGTTCTACTGAACGGGGAATTCTTTAAAATAGCTTTTTTCCATACACTTCACTGTTGTTGTTTTTTTAACATTACCTCTTTAAGCACAAACTTCTAAGTCTTCAGCTCTTATTTTGCTGTTCTTTAGAATAAAATGAATTAAGCTTTGCGCTGTTTGCCCAAAAAACACAACTCACGACTTAAGTCGGTTGTCACATGTTGACTACCTTTGAATTCCTCCATCTCTGGCTGTTGGTTCTAATCTCCTTACACCCATCTCTCCGGCTGATCTCCTCATATTTGTCAACTGTGAAGGCAAATGTTACCCTGAAATACATTTTATGTTTTAGTATGAATTACATTACCTCCTAGGCAAACCACAGAAATCAATCTTCTACATGATGCTATTGCTACTTCTAATCTCACCCTCCTTCCCTGACCCTTCCTTCTGCCTTTGGCTATTACATTGTATCACCTGCGTGGAAACATTGTGCATTTACACTCAGTTTCTGTGAACACTCTGTGAGCATTCAAGACTCATATCTCCCTGCTCAGGCAGCTGGTACATCCCAAACTTTGCGCAAGTGCAGCACCACAGGTCTGCTAAGGTTGGGAAGATTGCTGGAAGCACTTGTCGGCTGCTGAAAGGAGAGTGGTCCAGAAGGCCCTGAGCAACAAAACAGCCCATGGTGCCCAGGGGTCTGCACTGCGAGGGGCTTACTCCACAGGAGATCCCGCCTGGTCCTGTGCACTGAATACTCCTTGGCAGTTGCAGATCTGCCAATTTAGTTTCACCTAGAGGCATCAGAGCTCCGAGTCTGCCGTCAGATTTACTTTAAAAGGCAAACTCCCAAAGCAAAATGAAACGCCAGCGAGGGCATGATTCCAGAGTCCTTTTGCTCCTGCAGGTCTAAACCCACGTTCTCTCCAGCGTGTTTTTCAGAGGTGGTGCGCTCTCGTAACTCACACCCAGTAACGTGAAGTGACCACCAGACGGAGTTACGTGCGGAGGGGGAGAAGCGCTATAGATCAGTTTTGGTGGGTTGGGGTTTTTTTTTGTCTGTCATAAATCAGTTCCATTCGTGAGGACGCCGGCCACCTCCTCCACCCCTCACCACTTTCTAAGCTGCATTTTAACAACTGATCGCGCTGCTGGAAGCCTGCGGGCACACGGAACCGCGGGCAGCTCCCCCTCTCTCGGACGCTGGAGCTCGCCGGTACAAGCGAACCGGGCAGCACCCAAACGCG
>NW_009730436.1:0-2794 GCF_000703405.1 Apaloderma vittatum
TGAGAGGGGGGAGTAGGTTTCTCCCTCGGCCTTGCGGCCTAACCCGGAGATACGAAATCAAGGTTTTTACACAGAGGAGGGGAAAAAACGATGGAAAATGTTTTTATTTCTGCCTTTTGGGGCGTGGGGTGATTACGTGGTGAGGTTGGGAGGACCCTGCTGGTGCACGGGCAGGTCCTAGAGGCCTTCCTCCTGTAGCAAATTGCAGCAGCTCGAAAAGCTTGTGGTTTATTTACTTATTCATTCTTAGGTTGATTTCCTTTAAGGTATCTGAAGCCGTTGAGGCACGCAGAGTTTGAAATGAGGTGGAAACGCATCTGAAAACGAGGTAGCAGCTAAGGCTGAGAAGGTTAAAGCACAATTGGATACAAATTGCTCCTGGGGAGATTCCGATCGGACTCCAGAGGTAAAAATGTCACCATTAGACGTTGGAATAGCTTTCCGAGAGAAGCGGTGGGTTCCTCAACTTGCCAGGCCGCTGGGCCATCTCATTTAAACTCTATTTCTTTACTTTAAAGAGTTGGACTAGATGATCCTTGAGGTCCCTTCCAACCTGATATTCTGTGATTCTGTGATTTACACCTATGCAGGTGGAAGTTCGGCTCCTAAAGCGGCTTTTGGAAGGTCGTCCTGCTCCTGCGGACCGGCCAGGCTCCTCATCTGGGAGGTACAACGACAACTGTGTAGATCCTATGGTTCAGTAGCGTTTAATTTTTCACTTAACACTGAGGAGAAATCAGGCAAGCTTCCAAGGGTGGCAAGGTAAATCGGGTTGCTCCTGCCTCTTGGCAGGCTCTGAAGCTGTTTTGAAGCCAGTGAATCTTTTCCCTTCTGCGGTGCTGAGTTGCCCACTCCTGATGGGCAGTTTAAACATCAGTAGTGGCTGTTTGGTGCTAGTCATTCATTTTCCTTTTAGAGGAAAGCGTGTGCAGGAAAAGTCAAAGTTCAGATAAAGAAGGAAGAAATAATCATGGGAAATCTGCTGCTTGTAAATACTGTGTTGTCTGAAAATCACATCCTGCTCCAGAGAGGATTTACTCTTATTTTTTAAAGGGAATTTGATCTTCACGCTGGAGTATGGAGGATGCAAAATGTTTATTTCTTTCCTAGCACGCTCAAAATCTCCCTTTCAGGTGTCACGCCGACGGATTCGAAATGTCGATGGATATAACTTTCCTCGGCACAGGCTCAGCGTATCCGTCTCCGACGCGAGGAGCGTCGGCGTTAGCGCTTCGCAGGGAAGGAGAGTGCTGGCTCTTCGACTGCGGGGAGGGAACTCAAACGCAGTTCATGAAGAGCCACCTCAAAGCAGGTTGGTGCCGCCGACAGGTACAGCGATGAGGGAACGGGGAAAGTTTCATGAGATCTAACGAAAATACGTCGTCCTCGTGATATTTGAATACAGACTGAACACAGTGCTGTGTGTGCGTGGCGGTTGCTGAACCTGCTGTGCAGTAATCCTTGGTTGTTCTTTGGGAAGGAATTGTGTTTGAGAGCCAAAATCTCCTGAATTAATTTCTTGGGCTTTGTCATTTCCAACGTGGACCACAGAGCAGCTTTAAACCGACACGGTTTGCATTTGTCTGAAGACAGCTCTAGCTCTAGACAATACTTGCTGGGAGTCTTCCTGTCCAAAAATGCTTTTGTTTTCAAGTAGAGTTGCATTTCCTTGTGGTAACTTTTACATTTTGGCAAATAAAATAGAAACCAGACTTAGATTTGGTCACTCTGCTTTTGTAGAGAGAGCAAGATGTTGGGCTCTCAAGTTATAAAAATGGAATTATCATATTATAAAGAGAAAACCGACCTCCTGCTCCCCCAGAAACTGAAGCTATCGGGGAATTTAACAACCAGTGAATAGACTGATTTTTACTGAATCGACTGATTTTCACTGAATTGTTCTTTTTTACTAAAGAAACTTTTACTAAATTTTCGTAAAGTTTTACTGAATTTTCATAAAGTTTTACTGAATTTTCGTAAAGTTTTACTGAATTTTAGTAAAGTCGTACTGAATTTTAGTAAAGTTTTACTGAATTTTACTAAAGTTTTACTAAATTTTACTAAATTTTTACTAAATTGTTTACTAATTGTTCTTAAAAGAAAGAGATTTTGTCTTGTTGCTCAGTTGTAACGGATTTCTTCTGCAATGAAGTAAGAACTCAGCTAGCAGAGAAGACTCAGGCGACCTGATTAAAACACACGTGTCTATAGGGATAGAAAATTCTGAACTTTTTTAATCTGGCAAGGGCAGGGCGCAGTTCCTGAGAGCTGGAGTGAGACAAACTCCGACACGAAGCAAAGCCCAGATTTTTGAAGTGCAATTTTTCATCTGTTTGAGGCAAATAAGTCAGGAAACCGGGGGGGTTGTTTCCTTTTAAAAAAACTTTGCAATCAAAACTTGATGCATTTTTTTTTTTGGTGTTGTTTTCTTTTCTTAAATTGTGTCCATTTCTGCTAAATTCAGAACTAGGAGCAACCCAAATTCCACTTTATGTTTCTCATTTCCTACTTCTCGCCAAAAAAGTGATTGCTTCTGAGTTGTTACAGCGCTCACTTACTTTCCGATCTTCTTTGTTGCTTTTTCTTTTCCTGCTGCTCTAATCGATAGGTAGAATTACCAAGATTTTCATCACCCATCTCCACGGGGACCACTTTTTTGGACTTCCCGGCCTTCTGTGTACGCTCAGTCTCCAAAGCAACCCTGACTCGAGCAAACCGCCCGTTGAGATCTACGGGCCGTTAGGACTTCGAAACTTCATCCGGAGGAGTATGGAGCTCTCCCACTCACAGCTCC
>NW_009730436.1:2825-6243 GCF_000703405.1 Apaloderma vittatum
CCCTACACTGTTCATGAACTGGTACCTACACGAGACCAGTGTCCCGTAGAAGAATTTAAGGAGTTTTCTCACCTGGACAGAGATGAGGTATCTCCCCAGGGAGCACAAGGGAGAATACTCCACCTGGATCCCGTAGAAAACTCCTACTTGCTGGTCGATGATGAGCAGTTGGTTGTGAAAGCGTTTCGCCTGTTTCACCGAATTCCTTCCTTTGGCTTTGTGGTGGAAGAGAAACCCCGGACGGGTAAACTCAACGTACAGAAACTGAAAGACTTTGGTAACTACTTTGACTTTTGGGGTTTTTTTTCCTCTTTTAAATTTATTTTTAGTGCCTACACTAAAAATAAATCGTCTTCAAACTGAGTAGCACTCAGATTTTCAGCAAACGTAACAAAACTGGGGTCACAGGCAGTTGAAATCTTTTTGTGACCGAGGGGTTCCAGCAAATTAGAGCTGCTCCCAGAATCTGTTTCAATTCACTTATCTATTTTTTATTAAAGTTGTTTTAATACTTCATGCCAACGCAACAGCCCGAACTGGTGCGTCAACGCTGGCGCCAACTAATACCCGCAGGCTGTTCACATACTGGGAAGAGCAAACAGGTTCAGATGTGAAAAGTTTAAAAAAACACACCGTGGCTTTCGGGGAGGCGTATGGCCAGTGTGTTTGCACGACTTTCTTGACTTGAATACAAAGATTTTCCTTCAAACACACTCCCTGCTAACGTCGCGAGCTCTTTCTTCGTGTGAAGTGTGAAACAGCAATTGCTATTTATACTGAGGTTGTATTTTCTCTGTGAAAGAGCTCTATTTATAGCGTTATCACTTCTGAAGTGATTTTTTTTAAAAAAAAACAACTCTCAACATAATATTTAAGGACTCTTTTTCCTTTATTTACTAGGTATTCGACCAGGTCCTTTATATGGGAAGCTGAAGAACGGAACCGCAGTCGTTTTAGAAAACGGAGTAACGATTTTTCCTTCGGACGTCTTAGAAGACCCTATTCCCGGACGAAAAATTTGCATTTTGGGCGATTGTTCGGCGGTGGTTGGAGATGCCGCCGCGAAGCTTTGCTACGAAGCGGATGTACTGATCCACGAAGCCACGCTGGACGATAGCCAAGAGGAGAAGGCCAGAGAGCACGGTCATAGCACTCCGAAAACGGCGTCGGCTTTCGCAAAATTGTGCCGAGTCAAGAAATTGGTTTTGACTCACTTCAGTCAGCGGTATAAACCGGCTGCTCAGAGAGAGGAGGGAGACGCGGACGTTGCCGAGCTGAAGAGACAGGCGGAGTCGGCGTTAGAGGGTCAAGAAGTGACACTGGCTGAGGATTTTATGACAATAGAAATCCCAATGAAAAAGCAGAAAGAGTCGTGTTAGCAAGCTCTGTATGTGCTGGGTTTCTACGAGGACCGTTTACACTAAAACTAATAAAGTGGTTTTAACTCCACCCCAGGGTTTGCAACTTGGGGCGTCGCTGAGCTCAAGTTGAGGAGCTTTTAATTCGTCCTTTGCATATGAAGTTCTGGCATAAATAAATACAGTTTAGGCTCCCTGTCAAAAATCATTTGGATTAATTTTGACAATTCAACCTCCGAAGCGTGAGCTCTGAGTTCGCGTACCTGTTCCCTGCGGCGGTAGAACTTTTGGAAATATGCTCTGAAAGGTGGCAATTTCCTAAAGTGTTCCTCCGAGTGCGTTTTCCGAGTTATAGCCTGAGAAAAGCGTGTTTGTGTTTGTAGAAACACCCCCACGGGAGGAATTTCACCTGTGTATAGCTCAGTCTGTTTCTGCAACGACTTTATTTTTTCAGGGACGTGTAGACCAACTTCATCTCCCTCCTGCCGCAGCACAAAACGGAGTTTCCCGAATTTTAGCTCGATGTTCTGGTCAAAAGTAACATCGCGGTGATGGTAACTCCAGACTGATTACACCAGCATTAATATTTTGCGCTTCAAATATGCTTAAAATGTAGAGGAAGTCTTTGATTTCTTTAGGAAAAATGTGGGGGAGAGCTGCAAACTTGAAGAATGTGAATTTTGTAAGGCAAGAATTAATGGCAGGTGCAGAGATCTTCCTCTCACACTCTGCTTTATGTAGCCAAAAGCTGAGCAGACTCCAGCTGTTCTATGTTTCATGCAGTGAAAAAATAATTTTCCCTGTCCTGACCTGCTCTGCTACGTCTGCTTCCGCGCTGGAACGACCAACAGTTCCTATTTCTGACCCGTTCACAGTTTAGGGAACAACTTCAAGGCTTCGTGGAAGTTCCCCGCCTGCAAAAACGACGAAAATCAAAAGGATGGAAATAAAACCGAGGGGTGATTCGAAACCTGAAACGGCCGCGGCTCCCCTCCCCGCCCGGGCTGGATCGTGCAGCTCCAGAACTGGGTTATCCATCCCAGCGGGAAAGACTTTTTTTTTTGCATTCGTGTGGTTAGTTAATTGCTGTGAATTCCGGAATCTCTTCGGTTCCCATTCAAATGACGGAGGGCGTGGGGAGATGCGGGAGAGGAAGCCGAAAGCGCAGGCTCCTGGCGTGGAGGGAGCTCGCTCCTCTGCGTCCTGCTGTCTTTTTTTGATATTTTGGTGGATTAGTGCTAGAGCTACATGAAATTCCTTTATTTTCCATGTAATATATTGTAATATTTGCAATTGAGATACAGTTGTCACTTTCTTACACCCACGTATCGTCACCATGGTCCGTCCTTCTCTCGAAGTTGGGATCCTAAATCAGAAATCTGGTGAGACTTGGAATTAAATCCATGGGAAAACGTGTGCCAGTAAGGACAGAAAAATTTGGGCCATAAATAGTCTATTTTCCAACGAGTTTCTCTTTCCATTAACCATTTCTTAATTATTGGAAAACGAAATTCCTTTGCATTAGAATATATCTGCCTGAGAGGATTTTATCTGACCGCAGATAAAAGATTGGTCTGGTCCTGTAGGGACTGGGAGGGTGTTTGAGCAAGTTCTGGGTATGCAAATAAAGATTTATTATTTTTATTTTCGCTTCAAACAACTTATTTTTAAAATTCTTCTGTTTTCCCGCACGAGTTCCTCTAAATTTGCTTCCTTTTTTTAGCTGGTACCAGCGGAGGGACTTGATAAACTGCAAAAGAAGCTTTTTACGTTACGGGAAGCAGAAGGAGGGAGGAAATAAGACGTGAAGAGTTTTGTAATGGCAGAGACGTTCCTGAATTTTACGTGTAGCTGATAAGCAAGTGAGGGTGAATCTTCTAAGATCTGCATTCGCTTGCAAAAATAAAACAAAACAAAGGTTTGAAAAATAAGTTACCTACATGCTCTGAGCTTGGAGCGTGCTCCGCGTCGACAGAAATTCCAAGCTCGAGGTGATGTCAAAAAACCTCTCCCCGTAGCCCACGATGGGACTCTTCATGTGTAGAAAAAAAACAACCCCA
>NW_009730436.1:6274-7716 GCF_000703405.1 Apaloderma vittatum
CCTTCGGGGTCATTTTTATTTTTAACCAGACTTTTTCAATCCTTGGCTCTCGCGTTCGTTTGGAAGGAGAAAGGGTATCAATTATTTACACGGGCTGGTTTCATTCGAAAAATCTAATTTCTGGCAAGGTGGTCCGACTGATCCAGGCCTCGCTGAAATCAGCGGTTTGGCACGTAATGGCCAGAAGGACTTAATGCATTTTTTATTAATAATAAAAACATATTGATCGGGAACCTTGAGGTAGAAGGAGCTGCAGAAATTTGATCAAAGCGACGTTTTAGGGGAGGAGGGGGCGGCGACGGACGCTAAACCGCAGCACGTGAAATCGATCTCGCTAGCGCCGGCGTTTCGTATTCGAGTTCGACGGCTTGTGCACCCCCAAATTCCACATTTCTCCATCCGATTGAGTAGAGTATCTCAAACCAGAATTGTAAAAACACAGAATTACCACGACACGGACGGTACTTTTCAAAGACCTAATTCCTATCCTTTCAGATTTAATACATACTGTAGAGGTGAATTCAACTCGCTACCCCGTAACCCAGCTGCGGTGTCACCATTGGGGGATTTCCTTGTGGAATTTGCACCTGCTTGTGAAAGAAGGCGAAAGCTTTTGCCGAATTTCCCACCGTCCTTTCGCCTCCACTCTTAAAAATGACATTTTTGCCTAGAAAGATGTTTAATAAAGCAGAGCTGGATAGGGCTGTGTGTCGCCTTGAAAGCAAACCGGGGCTATTGCCAACAGGAAGAATTTTAACGTCTTATATTTCAATTTTTGATTTGCCGTCGTACAACGAGGGGCAAATCTGAAAAATGATACCGCTTTGGCGCTTCGGCGTTCCCACCTTGCAGCTTTCACCGTCATGTCTGAGCAAAACGTCTCCCTGGGGGAGTGGAACGCAAAAGGGGAAGAGGCCGTGCTTCCAAATCACACCGTATTTGATAATTTTATTATTTTATTTTTTAATGATACACCTTGGAGCAGGAGGGGAAGCCTGAAGACCGGCGTAGGCAGTCAGAGCCCACGAGTCCTGCACGATCCGTATCGCTTCAAAACCTCCAGAAATAGATAATTTACAGCGCTCTCAGCAAATCCTGGCGCGAAGAGGCTTCAGTTACATCTCCCCAGGAGAAGCGGACAAATATAGCAGCATTTTACAGCGCTTTTCAGCGCGAAGATCTTCTTAAGGATGTGGAAGCAACTCTAAACGCCTTAATAGCGTGAGCAGAAAATTTTGGCCTGGCCATAGAAAAATTTTTTTAAATTTCCATCATTCTTAATTCTTACCAGAATAGATGTGATAACGCACCAGCACCTTGCCAAACACCCCATTCATTTGGCAAAAAACCATATTTTTATGGGGGTTGAAGTGGCGGGGCTATGCAATTTATGCATTTTTTTGGGGTTGCACTCGCGGGGCTTTCAACTTATTGCATTTGTG
>NW_009730437.1:0-18611 GCF_000703405.1 Apaloderma vittatum
ATAATAGGTTGATATTATATTTATATATTATGTATATTATTAGTATATAGTATATATTATATGTATATATTATATGTATGTATTATATGTTCTTGCTTTAACAGGCCAAGTTGTTGCAGCAGTGATGATTTTGATAACATGTATATTTTGTAAATCTTCTTTGTAAATACAGTTACTAAATAATAAGCCTATTAATTTTTTTATACTTTGTTATGTTTGACACTGGTGACATCTTGTGGTAAGTTAATTCATGGTAAACAGCACCTGTTGCTTTTGCTGTCCTTGATCTGGAGAGACATGCTTATTGCTGTGTGATCGGGTTCTGCAATTGATAGAAGTGTAGTGTGTAACTTCACCCTGGTGAAATACTTCATACTTTAGCAAAAGTAAACTAGAGTAAAATTGTTTTAGGTCTTGGGCAAGAAAAAGACCTAGCTAAATGTCTCAGAATGAGCTTTTATTGTTACATATGTGAAGCTTCAGCTCTTTCTATTGCCTATGAATCACCATAGCCAATTTCCGATGTCTATATTAGCAAGCACCCAACAGCATTTACCATGCTTTTTTTCTTTTTTCAAATTCCAGAACAGACAACATGAAAATGCGTGTGTCTAGTGGAAAGTAATCAAAACTGGAACTTCAGATTTGTCTCTTCCACAGTTTGGGTTTATTCAGCCTCCGAAATTGATTATCTGGATATGGTATAAAAGCTGTGTAAGAAGAAAGTACTAGTAATGTGAAAACTGCTAAGTTCTTACACTTGTTGTGTTCCTGTACAGAAAACTCGTTCGCATTTTAGTATAAACATATTAACATACTAACATGGGCCATGCGATTGCTGGTAGACCTGCGCAGACCTTCATGTTCTGGTTAGAAGATAACCAAAAGATTATCTTCTTTTGGTTATCAGCTGCAGAATGATGGCATCACCTAAGCACCACCTTCATTCAGCTCCCATCTAAGTAAACAGGAACTGCATTTGGTTTGGACGGCGGCTGAGTCAGCAGTCTGGCAGCTTGTGGCATTTCAGATGGTTGTAGACACCTGAAGTGGCTACTGCTGTTCTGCTAGAATTCTTGTTTTTCAGATTGCTAGGAAATGCTACCAAAATAAATGCAAGGGACAGATCACTTGATGCAGAGGATGACTAAGGATGTTTTGCATCTTTACATCCTCAGTCTAGGCAAAACTTGTCATCCTTCTGGTTGCCAATTAGTTATTAAGTAGACAACAGTTACTGGAAAAAATATATATTCTCAGACTGCTATGCAGCTAAATTTTCTCTGGCTTGTTATAGCTAAGTGTCAAAGGAAATCTTACACTCTAGCCACAGAAGGATAGGAGAAAAAAAATTTAAATAAAACCAATTATAGTTGTAAGTAGCATGTACCAGAAAGTTTGTGATTCACATCTGGAAAGCTAAACATTTCTTGCTGGAAAGGACTGGTTAATAAAGCTGTAGGATGGATGAAGTATTTATGTAACTGCCATATATAGTATGTATTTATGTAACTGCCTTGGTATAAAGACCAAGGAGACTGCAAATGTCACAATCCTAAGCCTCCTTTGTTGTATGCGATCTGGCTACAACAAAATTACTTGGATATTTTATCCTCCCCAAAGTTACACTGTGAGTCCAACGTTAAGCCAGAACTATCAGCATTTGCACAGTACAAAGAAATCAGTTAATGAAACCTGTAAAAATCTGAGAGTTTTGTTTGCCCTTTTAAACCAAAATCCATTATCCTGGTCACATACAAGGAAGGAACTGACACTGTGAGGTAAGGGAGTGAGTAGGTCAAATTGTCAGGTAAAATAACTTTGTGGCTGCCTAGCATGGTCACATGGGTAGTTTTATCCAGCCCTTTTTAGGAAACGTGGCTGAGGTTTTTTGTTGTTGTTCTAGTCAATTTTCCCTGGCTTTCTATATGTTTTGTTTAAAGACAAAGGTACGTGGCAGGGCTAGGAATGGAAATAAGTAGTGAGGTTCCTGGGGAATACTGGCCAGGGAAGCCCAATCCTGTTAGTCCCTTAATACAAGGGCACACAATATATTTTTGAAAACTGCTTTGAAGAGCTCCGCAGATGCATTATGCTTAGCACATGAACTGTAATGCCTGCAGCATCAGTGTAGACTTGGATTTCAGTTAGGTGCTGAAATTTTAATGAGGAAGACTTTAGAGATTCCCTTATGAAGTCACAGCCCAGGTGCCCAGGGCAGAACCAATACAAGTGATCAGTCTTCGTGAGAATAGCAGTCTGTTTTGTTACCAGTAGTATTAAAGAAAACACCAGTGTATCTAGGGCTGAAATACTCTCGCCTTACTAGTAAGAGAACATATAATATGCATAAATAATAGGACAAGTGACACCTCACCCTACTCCAAGAACACCATTTGCACAAAAGCTTTTGCATGAGCACAAGGGAAAAAAAAATGTTAGAAAAATCAAGGGATTCATCTCTTAGGGTTTGCATGCTAAACACTAAATGTCTGAACTGCTTCCGTTTTGAGCAATCTGATCTAGATCTGATAGCAGAAGTAAATTCCAAAATAAGCTCTCAGAAATGCTTATCTAAAATACCATCTTCTGGAAAGCAATGTCAAAATTGTCTGGTAAGGACTTCTCACTGCCCTCATTCTCATATATATAATACTTTAAATGGGTTAAAAAACTTTACCCTGCTTACTACTGGTACCTCACCAGTCTGAACACATTTTCAGGAGGAGCATTATGCAATTTATCATCATGTGAGACATAAGTCTGTAAAAGAAATGGAAGTTATTTGCCATTTCTCTTATGAACATGTACAACTGATTGGCCCTATGAATCACACAGAATCACAGAATAACTGAGGTTGGATGGTCATCTCTGCAGGTCATCTGGTTCAAGCCCCTGCTCATGCAGGACCACATAGAGCTGATTGCCAACAATCATGTCCAGATGACTTTTGCCTATCTTAAATGCAGAAGACTCTACAACCTCTCTGGGCAAACTTTGCCAGTGCTCAGCTAACATCATAGTAAAAATGTGTTTCCTGGTTCTCAGAGGACACTCCTATGTTTCAGTTTGTGCCCATTGCCTCTGGCTAGTCACTGAGCATCACTGAGAATCACAGAATATGAGGAGTTGTAAGGGACCTCAAAAGACCATCTAGTCCAACCCTCAAAGAGCCTGTCTCTGTCCTCACTGCACCCTCCTTTTGGATATTCATATATATATATATGGATGAGGTCCCCCTGTGCCTTCTCCTCCCTAGGTTGAACTGTCCTAGCTGTCTCAGCCCTTCCTCATAGAAGAGATGCTCCAGTTCCTTCACCATCTTATTGGTCCATTGCTGGACTCTCTTCAGTGTGTCCCTGTCTCTTCTGTACCGGGGAGCCCAGAACTGGACTCGGCATTTCAGGTGTGGCCTCAACAGCAGTGAGGAAAGGGCAAGGATCTCCCTTGGCCTGCTAGTAGCACTCCTGTTGCAGCCCAGGAGACCGTTTGCTCCCTTTTTCCTCAGGGGCTCACTGCTGGCTCATGTTCCCCTTGGTGTTGGACGTGAACACCAGCATACACTGGAGCAAGACCTTGTTCCTCCCTCAAGTGCAGGGCTTTGCCCCTCACTCCTTAATGAACTTGAGGGGGCCTCTGTCAGTCTGTTTCTCCTGCCTATTGAGGACCTTCTGGAGGACACAATGAGCTCTGGTGCACCTGTTCTTTGTCATCAGCAAACTTGCTGAGGTCACACACCACCCCATCATCCAGATCATTAATTAAGATGTTAAACAGGTGTGGACCCAGTACTGACCCCAGCGCATGCCACTAGTTACTGGTCACCAACTAGATTTTGATCCACTAATACCACCCTCTGACACCAGCCATTCAGTTTTTAATCCACCCATCCACACCATTCCTTAACAACTCTGTGAGGATATTATGGCAGATAGTGTTAAACACCTTTTCTAAGTCCAGGTAGACAATATCTACTGCTCTCCCCTCACCTCCCAGGCTAGTCATTACATTGTAGATATTTATCAAGTTGGTCACAGATTACTTCCCTTTTCTGAAGCCATGCTGACTACTCCTGATGATTTTCTTGCCATTCATGTGCCCGGAAATGGTTTCCAGGATTAGCTGCTCCATTACCTTCCTAGAGGTCAAGGTTAGACTAACCAGCTTTTAGTTCCCTGTACCATTCTTTCTGCCTTTCTTAAAGACAGGAGTAACATTTGCTTTCCTTCAGTCTTTGGACACTTCATCAAAACCCTATGATCTATCAAAAATTATTGAAAATGGCCTCACAACAACATCCACCAGCTACCTAATCACATGTGTATATCCCATCAGGTCTTGTGGACTTATGTATGTCCAGGTTGCTTAAGTATTCTCTGACCTGATACTCTTCCACCAACAGTACATCTTCCTTGCTCTACATTTTACCCCTATTCTCTGGGATTCCTAAAGGATGATCTTGCTAGTAAAGTCAACAAAGAAGGCATTCAGTACCTCAGCTTTTTCCACATCCTGGGTCAGGACCTATCTCATTCAGCAATGAAGTCACATTTTCCCTAGTCTTCCTTTTGTCACCCATATGCTTATAGAAGCTCTTCTTGTTCTCTTTGACATTGCCAGCCAGATTAAACTTCTCTGGGCTTTAGCTCACTTAATTTCATCTCTGTATGCTCAGAGAATATCTCAACATTCTTTCCAGGTTACCTGTCCTTGCTTCCTTCCTCTGGATGCTTCTGTTTTGTGCTTGAGTTCACCCACAGAGGCCTCCTGCTATTTTTGCCTGACTGTCTTTCCATTAGGATGGACAATTCTTGAGCCTAGAGGAGGCAATACTCAACTATTAACCAGCTTCCTCCTCCATCCAGGACTTTATCTCATGAGACTCTTCCAAGAAGATCTCTGAAGAGGCCGAAGTCTGCTCTCATGAAGGCCAGGGTTGTAAGCTTGATTTTTACCCCCCTCCCTCCCCTTATGATCCTGAACTCTACTACCGCATGGCCACTGCAGCAGCCAAAGCTGCATTTGATCTTCACATTCCCAACAAGCTGTCAATGGCTATGAGGTTCAGAAGAACACCTCTCCTTGGCTCCTCTGTCACTTGCATGAGGAAGATAACATCAACACACTTCAGGAACCTCCAGCAGGTATCAGGGTGGTGGAAGTCACCCATGAGGACCAGGGCCCACAGATATGAGGCTGCTCCCATGTATCTGTAGAGGGGTTCATCCACTTGTTCTTACTAGTAGAGTGGTATGTAGTAGACATCCACTACAACTTTACTCTCTTTACCCATAAGCTCTCAGTTGGCTCCTTATCTATGCTCAGGCAGAGCCCTGTGCACTCCAGCTGCTCTCTCACATAAAAGGCAATTCCACCTCCTCATCTCTCCTTCCCATCCTTCCTAAATAGCCTATATCTCTTCATTGCAGCACTCCAGTCATGGGAACCATCCCACCATGTCTCTTTGTTCCCAACAAGATCACAGATCTGCAACTGCATGCAGATCTCTAGTTCATTGTGTTTACTCCCCACATAATGTACATTTTAGAGAAGCACTCCAGCACAATCACTTTCCAGAACGGCTTTTTGAGGATTTCATTGTAACTGTGACTTGGAGGCCCTTTCTTATATGCAAATCCTTGAAGTGACTCCACTTAAGATCCATTCTGTTGTTTTTTTAAAGCCTTCCTTATGAGGTCAGCCACCCTATTGGCAAAAAAATACCTTTGCCCAGCTGAGTAATGTGGATCTCCTGTATCCCAAACAGACACTGAACTGCAAACAGGGTCCCATGGTCCTAGAATCCCAAACCATTTCTATCAGCAACACCATTTCTGCAGCCAATTATTGACATGTACCATTAGTGCCTTCCTCTTCACATTTCTTCTTTTCACCAGTGGGACTGAGAACACCATGTGAGTCACCAGGCCCCTGAACTCCACCCTCTGTAATTACTTTTAGTAATGTCCAAGTTTCCCTCTAGCAGTATCATTTGTGCCTCCATGGAAGATCAGCGGAGGATATAGGCAGAGAATCAGATAAGACTCAACTGTCTCTTCATGGTATCCTTGATCCAAGAGCCTTGGCAGGCAGAAGAGCTCTCTAGTCAATACGTCAGGTCAATAGATGGGTGCCTCTGTCTCCTGCAGCAAGGAGTCACCCATTGCAATTAATCACCGTTTCTGCCTTGGTGTATTGCATGGTTTAGGGTCAGGTGGACCAGATCTTTTGCATGAAGGCACATGAGGCTCCTTTTCAACTTTGAGAGCAGTGAAGCTGTTTCGTAGTTGCAAGCCCTTAGGAGCCTTCCTCTTTGTACCAGAAGTTATCAGCTTCCATCCTTTCCATTTTCCAGAGGCTGCACTTACCTTAGTATTAGAGGTGGACACTGCCAGGGAGGTAGTAGAGTCACCATCCCTGGATGTGTTTAAAAAATGGATGTGGCTCTTAGGAGATGGTTTAGTGTTACAGTGGTGTAGGGCTGTAGGCTGGACTTGATGATCTCAAGGTCCTTTCCAACTCTGATGTTTCTGTGATTCTATGATTCTAATGTGTAGTGGCTTTTTACGCTGTTGAGTCTCAGAGAAGCTCCTCCATACCTCCCTTTCCTCTTCCTTGACACTGCACAACCTGCTTACTTCCTCCCATAAATTCTCCTCTTGGCAGCACAGATCCTCTAAGACAGCATACTTCCTGCAGGCAGAGAACTATCTTGTGTAGATTCAGAGAGAGACTCCAGACACTCCCAACAGCCTTGGAGGACTGCATCCACCACCCAAACCTCAGCCTGTGTCAAAGCCTCTACCCTACCAGAGACAACTACATCAACACCTCCTGGGGAAAGCACTCTGTGGCACACCAGTACCATGTCTGAGGTTGTTGCTGTGGTACCACTTATTTGCAAACTGCTGTCTGTGTTAAATTCTGGCATCTGTGGTCCAGGCCTGGCTTTCATAAAGGCCTCTCCTGAGCACCAGCTACAAGGGTGCTTAGCCCTGTCTAATTAACAGGTTGTAGCAACAATGGCTTCAGGCACACTGGGTTTGGAGCAGTTGATAATGCTCCCTAGAAGCTGCTAGAGCTTCCTTGGGACCACACCCTTGTGGCTCCTTTTACTCCACAGCAGCTCCCTAAAGCTGTGGAGCTAAAGGTCTACAAAGATCTAACACTGAGAACAACGAATATACTATGTGTTACCCCACATACATATCTAAGCATTTCTTTTAGACTGACCTGTGCACCAGTTATTAACCACAGCAGTGTCTCACTCTATGCCATTCAAAGTAGAAATGTCAGTAACTCCATCACCTGCACCATGTATGAAGGATTTTTTTGGTTTATCTCGAGATGTTTCCAGCGTCAGAGCAGCTGAAAACTAATAGATTCATTTCCAAACCTGTTTAGTCAGTGAGGCCTGCTAACAAGTTTACAGCTGCAAAAGCAGTGGTTAGCTGCATTTTGCCCCTCTGAAGATCACAGAATCCTAGACTGGCCTAGGCTGGAAGGGACCTTAGAGATCATCTAGTCCAACCTCCCTGTCATGGGCAGGGACGCCTCTCAACTAGATCAGGCTACTCAAGGCTCCGTCCAACTTGGCCTTGAACACCTCCAGGGAAGGGGCAGCCACAACGGCTCTGGGCAATTTATTCCAAAGTCTTGCCACCCTTGTACTGAAGAATTTTCTCCTGAGATCCAATCTAAACCTATTCCCCTTCAGCTTAAACCCACTGTCCTTTCCCCTTGTCCTGTCAGTGGACACTCTTGTAAAAAGACCTTCCCCGGCCTTCCTGTAGGTTCCCTTCAGGTATTGGAAGGAAGCTATTTGGTCCCCTTGAAGTCCTCTCTTTTCAAGACTGAACAATCCCAGCTCCCGCGGCCTGTCCTTGTGACAGAGGTGCTCCAGCCTCTGGATCATCTTTGTGGTCCTCCTCTGGATTCACTTCAACAGGCCCAGGTCTTTCTTCCACACCGGGGGCCCCTGAGCTGAAGGCAGCACTGCAGATGGGGTCTCACAAGAGCAGAGCAGGGGGGCAGAATCGCCTCCTTCGCTGGCCACACTGCTCTTGATGCAGCCCAGCATGTGACAAATTTTGCTTTTGGGCTGTGAGCACACATTGCTGGCTCATACTCAGGTTTTCATCCACCACCACATTTGAGTCCTCTGCAGGGCTGCCCTCAATTCACTCATTGCCCAGCCTGTTTGTTGTTGGGATTGCCCTGACTCAGGTGTACGTCCTTGCACTTGTTGAACCTGAGATCTGCATGCGTCCACCTCTACAGCCTGTCACGGTCGCTCTGGATAGCATTCCTTCCCTCCGGTGTGTTGAGCACACCACACAGCTGTCATTCACAGACTTGCTGACGGTGCTCTCGATTACACTGTCCATGTCGCTGACAATAATGTTAAACAAGACTGGTCCCAATAATGACTGAAGGTCAGCAGTCTCTTATCCTGGTGTTGGGTAGGCAGAAGATCTGCACTGTTACTAGGCTGAAGAATCTCCAGCTGTGTCCAACATGATTGTGACTTCCCAAAAATGGGTCTGGAACGTGAATGGACCCTTTCTCAACTCTGTCCTACAGAGGTCACTGCGAAACCACTTCTGAGACAACTGCAGTGCTGTTTCACAATACCACCACGCTAAGGCTGACTGCAGGCTGAAGGCTCTTTGTCTATAAACAGTATTTATACTTCGTGCCTGTTGGCATAGTGACAAATAAAAATGTCCTGTATTCTTCATAGACAGATTTCATGTAACCGGGAACAAGACATTAGCAAGCATTGTGTTTTAACTTAACTTCCTGAGACAGGAAAAAAATTAATTAGGACTCCAGGTCATTTTGCTTTCTAAAGATGGACTCTAAACTCTAAGTTAGAATAAAACTTGCTCAATCTTTAATTTCTGATTTTCTCCTACCTTAAGCTGATCTGCAGCTTCGAAGATGTCTGTGATATTGTTATCTGATTTTGGGGGGAAGTTTTTTACTGCTTGGTAATATTTAAGAGTGGTGAAATAAATCAGAAAAAAATGCTAATAGTAGATTTAGAAAAAAAAGTTTCAGCATTTGGATTGAAACCAAGTTTACATTTTAGCAAAAAGTACCATCAAATGTTAGCTCTCACTTAACAGCAATGTGATTATTTTTAATAATGGTTTTATTTTTCGGATGAGTGTTTAAGTGTTTATCAGCAGTGTTGGAGGGCCAGGGGTGAAGGGAGATATGGTGCTTTCCCCTTGGCACTGTTTTAGCAACAGTATTCCTAAACCACTGAAGAGGTTGAGGAAAAAAGCCCAGTTCATGCTTCTGTCTACATACTATATTAATCTTCTTCAAATTTATACAAAAGTAGCACAAACAGCTTCAGAGGCCTCATGCTGTTTGATTTAAGATCTTCTTGACTCATGAGCTTATGAAGCCCCACGTTTGTCTCTAGTGAGACTTTACAGCCAATTCTTGGAGAGATTGTGTGAACTCTGTTTCCGATGCATGAGTCCTGGGATTAGAGATTCACCACCTCTCAAAGTGACCCTGGTCAAATTCTAGACATGTGGCAAGATATATTCCTGCCTTAAAGAGCCTACAGTCTAGATAGACAAACTAAGCCACAACTATGTGATTTCCTTGTGCAGGTGCAAGGCACATAAATTTCAGAGCCAGCTCCAGGATAGTCCTAAAGTGTGTAGCTGGTGCCTTTGACATTTGTGCTTCTTTCTCGATGTGACTTTGTTGGATTCTGTATTCTCTAAAACTGCCATAGACTCCAGTCTAGGCTGAAATTCAGGTCTTCCGTGGCATAAGGTAGAATGGTGTCAAGCTGAGTCATGCAGCTGACACACTGGAGTGAAGGAATGCCATCCAGAGGATCCTTGAGAGGCTTGAGGAGTGGCCTATGTCTTCAATAGTAGTACAGACTGGGGGATGAGTAGATTGAGATCAGCCCTGTGGAGAAGGACTTGAGGATAGAGGTGGGTGAAAAAATGGACATTGGCAATATGCTCTGCATTGCAGCCCAGAAAACATCGTAAGAAGCGTGGCCAGCAGGACAAGGGAGGTGATTCTTACCCTCTGCTCTTGTGAGACCCACCTGGTGTCTTCAGTACAAGAAAGAGGGACACAAAAATGATCAGAGGGCTGGAGCACCTCTCCTGAGTGGAAAGACTGAGAGAGTCTGGATTGTGCAGCCTGGAGAAGAGAAGGCTCCAGGAAGAGCAGCTTTTCAATACTTTAAAGGGGCCTATAAGAAAAATGGAATAGACATTTTACCAAGGTGTTGCCTATCGAGGCGTAACGACCTGGTTCAAGGAACGATACGGCGAGCTACCAACACCAAGGCCTCTAGCAATAGGACAAGGAGCAACAGTTTTAAACTAAAAGCGTAAATTTTGACTAGGTTTTTGACTCGATATAGGAAAGACATCTTTTATGATAAGACACTGTAACACGTTGCTCAGCGAAGCTGTGGATGCCATATGTTTTGAAGTCTCCAAGTTCAGGTTTAACAACCTGATCTAGTGAAAGATATGCCTGCCCATGGCAGGGGGGTTGGACTACATGATGTCTAAAGGTCCTTTCCAACCAACACCACCCTATGATTCTAACTAATAAAGCCCTCTGGTTGTTGATTTGCTTTAGAATATAGAAGAAACTGAATGTATAGTGAAATGCATAATCTTGAAAAAAGACACTTGAATACAGCCACTTTTTAATAACAAAAGGTGACTTTAGAGTCTGTCATGCTTGAGTATCAGCCGAAATCAAATCCACAGATTTTATGCCTGTTATTTGGGCTATAAGCATCTTCCATTGTCCATATAGAAACATGATGTATAGTAAGAAGATTAATCTCACAGTGAAGCTATAACACCTGTTCTGTGTTCAGGTGAATAATCATAGAATCTAAGAATCTTATTATGATCTTATTATGACATGTAACAGAAATGATCTTAGGAACTGTTACTACAATATGGCAAATGAAGACAGAGGTGGCTGTTTTGGGGTTTTTTTAAGTGGCTTATATTACTCACTCATTAGTTTAGTCTGTCATCCTGAAAAGATTAACCACTGAACTTTAATATTTGGCCAACTTCCAGGATACCTCACCCGAATGAGAGAGAAAGAGACTAAAATTTAATTCTATTAAGCCCTGAGGTGCTGTGGTCTTTGAAGGTACAGGTTTTCAAGAGCTCCAGTAAGACCTGAGTGAAAAAACGTGATGCCAAGCTCTCAGTAAATAAGACTCAGTCCCCATTCTCCTGTTTGTGTGCTCTTTTCTTACTTTCTTTCCTTCTTTCTCAATACTATCAGGGCATGTAGGACAATCCAGACTGGACAAATACATTCCACAGAGTAAGAAACCCAAAACAGCACAGATACACCCGGCAAATATACACCTGGCAAAGTAGAGAGGCTGTCTGAAGAGGCATACAGCAGTTTTTCTTCTCCCAGCCATTATAACGTTGAGAAGCACCTATGAATATATTCATGGTGCAACAATGGAAGTTAATGAGCATCTGCCTGAGAGGTCAAGTTTTGATTTGTGCCAGTACACAACCGTATATGCTCCGAGAAATCATTAGCTTCGGGAAGGCTCTTCAGTTCACCCATGTTTTCTAGCTAGACTGCATTTCTTGGTGCACTTGCCTTCCTTTCTAGCATCTTTACCTTGTGAGACACAGAAAAATATGGCTGCAATCCAGTAAAACACTTAAAACTTGCTTAATTTTAAATGTTTTTACATTTTTTCTATTGAAATCTAAACCAAGTCAATTACTTTTTCAGGTCTAGGAACTGTTTCCCTGTAACAGAACATACAGTGCTGTGAAAATTCCAGAAGAAAAGAGCATATGAGCAATGCAATGCAACAAAAACATTCATAAGTATTGCCAGTTGTCACTCACATGCAATGTTGTTTTATTTTAATGGGTGTAGGCTTGCAATAGACATTCACATGGCTACCTCTGATTGGATTCTTGAATACACGTATATGTGTGTACATATATTCCCTCTATAAATATGGTACTTCTTGAAAAAAAATAGCTTATGCACAAGTTCTTAGATGTTAATAGGAAAGAAAAAGGTGACAAGGTGGTTTTTAAAGATTATTAGTGTTTAATTTTCCCGTTTCTCTGTGGTCAAGTTTTTCCACAACAACTTATATATCCTTACACTACACAATATTATGTGTTGCCAGATTTGTCAGAAGAATGATTTCAGCACATGCTTTGCATCCAGCCCAGCAAAAACAGGCAGTCTGAATTCTGCTGCAGAAGAAGTAATTTAAATGAGCTTCTGCAAGTCATGACTGTCTTCATTACAGGTGTAACTGGGAACCTCGAAAAGGAAAGGTAGGAGATTTCATTAAGTATCACAGCTCTTCTTTGTAGAGCTTGGAGTATTCTCCTGCTAAAGCTGAAGTTCACCATATTTATTCTCTAATCCTTATATTGTAGAATTTTTATGATGATGATTTTTCCAAGTCAGCTCCATCTTAAATATACGCATGCCAGAGGTTTTTGTAGAAATGCAAACACTTTCAGTTAGAGAGCACAGAAAATTACTAATCTAGGCTTTGAATTAAACATTTAAAAATGGAGCTTTAAGTGTCCTTACAGAATAAATTAAGTCCGTAAGAAAAGCAGCATATCAGGAGGATAAGAAGATAATTTTAGCAATGTGGAGAAAATTGTTTAAAAAGTGCCTAAATCACTTATGCTTATGGGTTTGTACTGTCAGGCTCATGGCAGTTAGTGAAGTGTACAGGCACATCTGCTACATGAGTATTTCTCATACTAAGAGAAATAATAAGTAAAAATGCAGCAGGAAGCATTCAAAAGCTGATGTGACTACGATAAATTTTCAAGTGTGTTGCATAAGCATTTGGTTTCGTGCTGTTGCCTAGAAGTCTTGGGAAGCACTTTCCACTATGGTCTCTCAGGGTTATAGCCAGAACACAAGTATAGAAATTTGAAAACAAAAACTCAGCTAGTGGGATCTAATCTGCAACACTTGCTGTAATGCAAATGTGCTAAACCACAGTCAAGGCTTTGGGACTTGGAAAAATACTGAATTCTGAGATAATGGTGTTCTAAAAGTTTCTAGTACTTTCAAAATTATTATGAAAGAAGACATTTGTCCAATTTCAATGTTTATAAAAAACTATGTTTCTGCAATTCTGCAGTGCAGAATACTACAGTGTTAAGTTATAAATATGTCAAATTTACTAATGTCACACTAGGTAGGCAATAGGTTACTAATAAATGTAGGTACATTTGTAGGTTTTTGCTTATGCCTGAGACACATCATATCCCTAGCAAGAGTGGAGCATGTGACCTGCTCTTTTCTATTTAGGGTCCTTTTAACAAGAACAAAGTAGTGTAATAGGGAATTAGCAACATCTACATGCTGTTTGTGCAATGTACACTATTGCAGCTTAGAGTACAAAACTCAAATGCAATTAAGTAAAGACTGTAGTACAAGATCACCATGCCTGCTTTTATATTCATTTTACAAAAGAATAAAAAGAGAGAAGTTGTTAGTGTTTGTTTGCACAAAATCGAGACAAGACTCTGGATCTAAGTATCCCTGTACTTTAAGATTCTTGTACTCATAGAGCTAAATTAAATGTGAGGATATCTATATATAGTTATATGAATAGGACTGGGAATGTGAGTGTGTACTGTTGTGAGAATGAATTCAGGAAAGTCAGTATTTTGACACTTGACTAGCAAGTAGAGATCTTTTTTATTTCTAACACATATCTAAACACAAACTTCTGAGAATACTGTGTGACCAGCCCTATATCTGCACCTTGATCTGACTCCAAGTACTCTTTCAGGAAGTATATGCAACTGTGCAGAAGAGAGAAACAAATTCTGACAGTGAAATACATGATTCTAGGAAAAAGTTAGATTTCTAATCTATCAGAATTAATTGCACATAAAATCAAACAAAAAAAGGGTACCATCAAATTATTCACATTATTTCTAAATTGCACACCTTCCCAAGGTGAACACATACTGAACGACAAAAGTAAGGGAGTCCTGGGTGATTTTCATAAACACATGGTAGAAAGTACAAAGTGAAGACACCTTTTATTCAGATTTTAGATAAACCTGAAAAAGAATACTTACTTATAATGAAGATGACCCATCCCTGCCCCTAAACCACCAACAAATTTAATTTAGAAAAGAGTTTTGGGGAGGCACATCCATTAAGTTATTGTTGTTGCGTGTGTAGTATTGTTATGGAAAGCCCATTACCTGTAAAGAGGCAACAGATCTCTCACAGAGAAACCGATCTCTCTGTAAATAGCCATGCAGATGGATGTTGTGGATTTTAGGTAAAATGTTCAATATCAGACTGATTAAACACCTACTTTCTAATATGCTTTCCCCCAGTATTTTCTGAACTACTGTAGCTCCTTAGGTGGAAATACTAAGATACTATAGTGATGAAAGCTAACTACATACTTGTAGGTATCTATTACGGGGTATGAATTATTATTCAACATTAAAAATCAGCATTGAAGGGATTAGGTAAAGAAACAAGACCAGGATAAAAACTGCAGTTGTATGTGCATACTAGTGTCTACAGAGCCATTGTACCGTCTACTCCTTTATATGGGTCTGAATCATGGGTCATCTACCACCATCACCTGCGACTCCTTGAACGCTTCCACCAGCGCTGCCTCCGTACAATCCTAAATATCAACTGGAGTGACTACATGACTGATGTTACTGTCCTTGAACGGGCAGGGGTCACCAGCATTGAGGCCGTGCTGCTGAGGATGCAGCTGCGCTGGGCAGGGCACGTCTCCAGGATGGAGGATCACCGCCTCCCTAAGGTTGTGCTCTGTGGTGAACTCGCCACCAGCTGCCGCGACAGCGGAGCCCCAAAGAGGAGATACAAGGACTCTCTGAAACAATACCTCAGTTTTGGCCATATTGACTACCATCAGTGGCCCACTTTGGCCTCCAACTGGGAGACCTGGAGACACACCATCCATAATGCTGCTGCCTCCTTTGAGAACGCATGTAGGATTAGTCTCGAGGAGAAAAGACAATGCAGTTAGAACCGTGCCTCACCAATACTGCCTAAGGAGACTTTCCACTGTGCCTTTTGCAACCAGACTTGCTTATCCTGCATTGGCCTTTTTAGCCATCAGCGTGCTTGTAGCAAGTTTGGGTAGAGCCCTTCCCATATCTTTGTTCGCGAGGCCTAGCCATGATGATGATGATGTGCATACCACAGAAGTGATTAATAAAATGCTTACTCTCTCAAACAAGAAAAGTGAGTTTCAACATTGCAGTTATCAGCTGTTCAATCTTAGAGTTGGTGAGGCCTACAAAAGAAATCATTATTAGTATCATAAGATCTTACTGTAGGACAAACAAACAGTTGTTCCACTTTATCGCAGCATTTTCTTCTAAGGTTTCTAGGTGGACTGTGAGAAATTTCCTTCTTTACTTCTTACTTCACCTTCAATTACCATCCCACCTGTAATGCTATTTCTAGCAGTGTCAGTCATCAGTAGATATTAGAGAATGGAATGAATGTCATGCCAGTTTTTGGTACTGAAATATCTTATACTCTCTGAATGGTAATTAGGCACATTTGGTTTACTAAATTTGGTCCACATCAACTTCAAATTCTGTTCATGCATGACGACTGAGGTTCCCAGGCAAACGTGGTCCCTCTTTTCTTTCCACCTGTTTGCTGGTGTACATAATGTTCACACCTTGTGACCTGAACCCCAGCGTATGAAATACCTGCTGTAAATTGTCAGTTAACTCTTGATATCTGACTGTGTTAGCTAAACTGCATTGCTGCTACTAAGTCTTCTTCCAAATTATCTTTTTATGAGTTCAAAAAATTATTCCACTCATCAGTCTCAGTTCTAGCTTCCTCAGGTGGTTTGTAGGAGCATGGATCTCCCCTGCAATTAACTTTCATCTAATAATGTAAGTTTCTGACCTTAAACAGTTACATGGTATCAACACATGCTATTACTCAAAGTTACTGCAATTCTTCTGAAACAGTTACGTATCTCTTACCATATATAACTGGTCTACACTTCAGTGAAATGAATCCTATTTACCAGCAATATTTTTTTTCTGTATAAGAATATTGCAGAATCAAACTCTATTTCTTTGAGGAAGTAAGTATTCCACAGACAGCTTTCTCCCACCTGCCCGCTTACATTTAAAAATGTATCTTTATACATCTCTTCACATCACAGTGCAGAGTGAGCTGCTGGAGCTGCAAGGAGAGGAACCGATTTGTTGTAAACAGCTCTAGATGCTGTTAGAAGCTTTGGGAATCTTAGAATGTTCTCTCCATAGTGTTAGTGAATTGCAAAGGGGAGGAAAAATATGTTGCCTTGACTCATGTGTAGCAAGTAAAACCCATTACAAAAGTATTATTTATGAAATCTGGATATAGAAACAGGAAACAGAATTACATAGAAAACAAAGCTCTGTGTCTCTAGTGTGTCATGATGGCATCAGACAGCCCTTCTTGGTCTCACAGAAGAAGAGAGTAAATGCAACCTGTGACTTGTAACTGGAAAGACGAAGAAAAAGAGCCAGGCCCACAACTCATGGCCCACAACACCTAATTTGTTCCTCCACACCTCTGATTACCAAATCCCACCTGATCTGCTACAGCTTCATACTAAACAGAAGGAGGTATCAGCCCTGAGATGCTGGACCATGGATCATGGGAAACAGAGCATCTTTGCAGAACTTCCTCTTGCCAGGGAATCAGTCTAAGCTGATTCTGAGGAGGTGCAAGTCTTGCTCTTGCAGCTAAACCAGGAAAACCTAATGCTATGATATTCAAATACATTGGTGTCAGTATAAGAGTCCTGTTACGTATTAATATTATTCTATATTCAATTCAGTGGCTTCGTTTTTGTTGTGCCGTCTTAACAATCAAAAATATTGTTCCAGTCACACAGTAACTATGAAAACAAAATAGATGCGAAATAGAAGATCTGAAGAATAATTAAAGAATTAGAACAAAATGGTTAGTTAGTAAGATTTTTTTTTACTAGTTGTCACAAAATCACTGTGAAAAAGCTTCTGCATATCTGCTTGTGTCTGAGAAGTGAACAACCCAAACTCCTTCAGCCATTATTCATAGGAGAGGTGTTACATTGTTCTGATCATTTTTGCAGCCCTCCTCTGGATTCACTCCAACAGGTCCATGTCACCAGTATGAGCCTGTACTGGGTTGTTCAGCCTGGAGAAGGCTCTAGGGAGAACTTGCAGCAGCCTTCTAGTACTTAAAGGAGGCCTGATAAGAAAGATGGGGACAATCCTTTTAGCAGAGCCCATTGTGATAAAACTGTGTAATAGTTTTAAACTAAAAGAGGGCAGATTTAAACTAGATATAGGGAAGAAAGTTTTTAGAACAGATTGCCCAGAGAGGTGGTAGATGCCCCATCCCTGGAAACATTTCAGATCAGGTTAGATGGGGTTCTGAGCAACTTGATCTAGTTGAAAATGTCCCTGCTTACTGCACGGGGTTTGGACTAGGTGCTTTTAAAGGTCTCTTCCACCCCAAAACATTCTATGGTTCTATAATTCTCTGATAGCTATGAACATGCAATGGTATATGACAGATATGAACGTGCAATGGTGTTATCCACTAAGAAAACTTTGGATATACTCACTTTTAATATAGTCCTTAGTCTTATCGGGTTTATTTGCATAAACTTAACTTGCTTTCTCAGCACATCAAAAATCAAGGATGATCTTTAGATATGAGTCGTGGTGTCTAATGTTAAGTTTGGTAATATGAGATCTTCATGATCCTCTCTGATCGTTGCTCAAGATACTTCTCAGCAAGCTTCAACCATGACAGCAAAAACTCTTCTCCTGTGTTTAAAGGCTGCCTTTATCTTGCACTTTATAGAGTATGTTTTCTTCAGAGTGGCATATTGCTAGGATCTATCATTTTCTTCAGTTGAAGAACTGAAGCAATTTGTTTCCCATAGGTAAGAGTGACTCAATAAACAACACATCTTTTTTAATAGCTGTCAGATTTGGCTTCTGGCAACATCATCAGTGTTAATGTAAACCAATTTGTTTAAAGTAAACACATTGTTTATTTCGTTGCTCTGGTAGATTTGAATTACAATGAGTACTTTGACAATTTTCTTTCTCTTTTTTTTTTTTTTTTATAATGGGCCTTCTTTTTTGGTTAAACCTGTGTTACTCATCTGCAGTGTGAATCTACCAATATTGTTACAGTGGCTGTTGTGTCAGTCCAGGGATAATCCATGATATTTTTAGTGAATTAAAATATAATTGCATAGAAAATTCTGTCATATAGTCCCAGCAAAGATACAGTAAAGTGGGTATTTTAACTCACTGGGCACTCTAATTCTTGGAGCACCGGCATTAACATCTTTTCTAAGTGCTGGGCTTTGTGGAAAGGGCCTGAGCCTGGTGCACTCTCCTGGTGCCCACGCATGCAGGTGGACTGCCCTGCTCAGAGGCTTCCCTGCCACGAGGTCTGCATGTTCATGCCCATTAGATTAACTGGGCAATTTGCTGCTCTCTGCGCCTGGCTTTTCAGCTGCTTCTCTTCACCTTATTTATACT
>NW_009730437.1:18647-18855 GCF_000703405.1 Apaloderma vittatum
AAAGGGGAATAAACCCGACACAAACCGAAACAAACAACGTGTTTCAATTACTGGGCCATGCCCTCCGTGCGTAGCAGACTCTTCCTGAGCAATGGGTACTTTTCAGGCTGTAATTGTTTCTGCAAGAAGCTGATCATCAGCCTGGGGTCTAAATAGCCCCGCGTGAGGGGATGGAAGGAGCAGATCTGCCCGAGTATCTTCCTTCCAA
>NW_009730438.1:0-2136 GCF_000703405.1 Apaloderma vittatum
GGAGGGCAGGAGTGCTGGAGAATCACAGTGTTGGAACACAGTGCCAGAAAAGTTTTGCAGAGGCCACCTAGATCACCCCTCTGTTTCAAACAGATCCTTGTTATATCAGGTTGCTCAAGGTCACATTCAGTCTGTTCTTGAACACCTGCCAGGATGGAATTTGCACAATCTCCCTGGGAAACATGTTCCTTTTCTCATTATTTCTTTTAGCCTGTTCCTTAATCAGACCTCCCCATGTTCTCTGTTCTGGGCACCTCCAGAGACTAAGTTCATCTTATGTGTCTCCTGTGGAAAAGTCATTGTAGAAAGTAAGAAGGCCTCCCCTGAAACATCTCTTCTGCAAGACAAGCTGGCTAACTTCTCTCTGACTCTCCTCACATGTCAGGTTTCTCAGCCCTCTAATGGACTCGATGGCCCTTGTTGGACTTGCCTCAGTGTGACAGTGTACTTCTTGTACCAGGGAGCCTCTGCCTGGATGCAGGTGCTGAGGAGACCATTTGTGTCCTGGCCTCGAGATACAGGGAAGGGGGCCTGCCAGACATGCTGAGGCACTCCCAATATTGTTACACTGAATTAAATGAAGAATCCAAACCAAAGTGAAACCATCGTTGTTGAGGTCTTTACACTGGAGGGGCAGGAAAAGGAGGGCTCAGGAGGCAGGAGCTGCATTTCAGGACCACTTCCCTGAACAGATCTCTAGCAGGGTGATGCCATCAGTGCTCGACTACACTCAGGCTACTTCGGACCCTCGTATTCTGCTGCTCTGTGATGCTCACGGACACAGCAGCTGAGAGTGTCCCTGCCGTTAGCGCCACGTTTCCTCCTAAGGAGACACACACAGTGCCACACAGACACAGACCTATGCAGTCCATCTTAGAATTATATACAAATTGGTGATTCCACATGCATCCACACAAAGCTGGCTGCTTACTAACACAGGAGAAGAACAAACCTAGCTACAATATGAACCTTATATTGTGCTGAAGGTCCCTGGGGACAGGGCAGTGTTGGGCAGCACAGGGCCAATACCAGGAGCACAGCACACATGAAAAGGGATTATCTGAGTGAGCTGAGGACAGAGGGAAGTACAAGACATGACATGTCCCCAGACCTGCTTGCCCATGGAGTCAAGCTGAGGAATGCTGGAGGTCCTGGCTGAGAACAGCACTTCAAGCAGACCCAACAGAAGGACCCGAGCTGATGTCACTGCTTTGGGCCTGTCCAGCACTTGAACTAAATCTTCAGCCCACACTGCTGCATTCATGCCTAAGAAATCCTGGGGCCTTGCATTGCAATGCTCAGAAGAAGCCTTCATTAGGGAATGGGCATGGAAAAAACTTGGAAATGAAAGGGCAGCAGTGCAGGAACTCAAAACACAGCCTGTATCATCAGCTGTGCTGGTTTGCATTCAAGATGAGGTCATCAGAAAATTGTTACCTCTACCAAGGGTCCCTCCAGTCCTGCGGCAGTGAGGGGCAGGTATAAAAGGAAGCCCTGGTCACTGGTCTCCCATCCACTTCTCTTGCCTCCTTCTCTTTGAAACCAGGTGAGTCGGAAACCCCTTCTCCACCTCTTCTATAGTGAGATCTCTGCTTGACGGACCTCTTAGCTAATATTGCTCTGCTCCATACTGGATTTGGATCTTCTTGTCATGGGAGAGGGAAGCAGGGAGAGGGCCTGCTTAGACAGAGGCTGGCATGCGGCTGAGGGGTCTTATGGTTTGTTAAATAGGAGGGAGAGTCTCTGGGTCAGGTTGCTTTTTACAGGGCAATGAAGCCCATGCCTCTCAAGGTGCAGCTTTCAACTCACCTTTTATTATTAGCCTTGGCTTCTTTGTGATAGTATATCCTGGCAGCTCCTCACCCACAATTCTGCTCTGCTTCATCTCTGCCCTCTTTCCCAGGTGCACCTCCAGCCCCAAGACATGTCCTGCTACAACCCGTGCCTGCCCTGCCGGCCCTGTGGACCAACCCCACTGGCCAACAGCTGCAATGAGCCCTGTGTGCGGCAGTGCCAGAGCTCCATCGTCGCCATTGAGCCTCCTGCTGTGGTGGTGACCCTGCCTGGCCCCATCCTCAGCTCCTTCCCACAGAACACCGTTGTGGGCTCCTCCACCTCCACTGATGCTGGCAGGCC
>NW_009730438.1:2153-2576 GCF_000703405.1 Apaloderma vittatum
CTGGGGCTCGTGGTCCCTGTCGGCCAGTGGCAGCCGCTACTATGGCAGAAGGTACCTGCGCTGATGAAGATGCTGGGAGAGCTGCAGGGGGACACTTCAAGGAACTCAAAGATAGTGCTGAGCAAAGGATCAAGATTTTGGATGTGTTTTCAGTATAGCTGAGTCACTCTGCTTTCCTTTCCCTTTTCTCTGTTTGCTCTGGTTCCCCTAGGCAACAGAGTCCCACCTAGGCCAGCCTGGTTATGACCATCTGTCTTCTCTCCCTCTATGGGGCAGGCAGATGGACAACATGTAGAAACTTCACTACAAAGGACCTCTCACTTTTTGTTGACCATCGGGACTCCCCGCACTGCTGTCCTTCGCTTGAAATGCCACTGTTTCCTTCTTTTGAATCATTAAAGTTCTGCTGCTTTCCAACCTGGC
>NW_009730439.1:0-16151 GCF_000703405.1 Apaloderma vittatum
GCGATTGGCTTTCTGGGCTGCAAGTGCACATCATGGCTCATATTCAGTTTTTCATCCTCCAACACTCCCAAGTCTTTCTTGACGGGGCTGCCCTCCATCCCCTCACGGCCCATGGCCCGTTGCTGCTCTTCCTCCAAAAGCATCACTAACACAAGCATCTTCTTTGTCAGGAGAAAGAGCTCCCAAGGAGGATCAAATGGGAAAAAAAGCCCTTTTCCGGATGCTCTTTGTGATGAAAAGCTTCCTCCCTGCCTTGCTCAGCAGTTCGCAGGCCGGTGACCCAGCGACCACGTGGTGTTATCGATCGGTGGGTGCGTGAGGAGCTTGTGCATCTGAGCTACAGAAGAAAAAAAACGAAAAAAAAAAAAATCCATCATGCCCTGATACTGTGCCAACAGCTGAGCGGGAGCCGAGCCAGCTGCCCAGCCCTGCGAAAACTTCTGCCGAGGGACGGAGCTGGCAGGAGCACTAGGGGATGGTGTTGTGGTCTCCTTAAAAAACTGGATGGTGCCCATGGAGAGATCTGCCCATGGATGGTGCATGGAGAGATCTGCAGAGCCTGGAGCCACCTGCACGGGGCTGGTGGGGCATCAGCTCCACGGGTGGGCAGAGAGATCAGGATCCACGCTGGGGAGCTCAGAAACAGGAGAAATTCTAAGGGTGGAGGTGCCAATAAGTTTAAAAAGGGAGGGGGAGATTGTTAATTAAGGTCAGAGGTCCCAGAAGAGCCCCAGAAGAGCTCTGGTGCAACGATTTCTTGAGCCATCGATGCCTGATTTCACAGCCCCAAAAAATGATGCAGTCTCTACCCAAAAGTGGTGGGTTCTGGGCTTTGATACACACTTAAAACTGTTTTATGGACCTGGGATCAGCACAGGCTGGGGTTGGAGGGATGGAGGGAGAGAGGGATGGATGGATGGAGGGAGGGAGGGAGGGATGGAGGGATGGAGGGATGGATGGATGGAGGGATGGATGGATGGAGGGATGGCGGGAGGGAGGGAGGGATGGAGGGATGGAGGGAGGGAGAGAGGGATGGATGGAGGGAGGGATGGATGGAGAGATGGATGGATGGAAGGAGAGAGGGATGGAGTGATGGAGGGAGAGACGGATGGATGGAGGGATGGATGATGGAAGGATGGATGGATGGAAGGAGGGAGGGATGGAGTGATGGAGGGAGAGACGGATGGATGGATGGAAGGATGGATGGATGGATGGATGGAAGGATGGATGGATGGATGGAGGGATGGATGGATAGATGGATGGAAGGATGGGTGGAGGGATGGATGGAGGGAGGGATGAATGGAGTGACCAAGGGATGGTCCAATGGGAAGTGTCCCTGCTCAGGACTGGGGGCTTGGAACTATATGATTTCAGGTCCCTCCCAATTCAAACCTTTCTATGGTTCTGTGATGGGTGGATTGTGAACAGCCCTGCTGGAGGAGGACTTGGGGGTCTTGGTGGATGCAGAGCTGGTTGTGACCCAGCAGTGTGCGCTCACAGCCCCAAAACTGCACCCTGGGCTGCACCAAGAGGGCAGCAGGTCGAGGGAGGGGATTTACCTTCTCTGCTCTGCTCTGGTGAGAACCCCTGGAGGAATTCCCAGTGCAGGAAAGACAGAACCAAAGCTTGTTGCCTTTTCCTGAGAGTCTCATCGTGGTTCCTTCCATCTCCTGCCGTCGACTGGTGCTGCCGGAGCAGCGTCACGCTCCCTGGTCACCTTCCCCTGACATTGCAAAGTCGGATCCCTTCTCTATCAAAGCAGCTCGTTGTCAAAGCAAGCGGCCGACGGCTCTTGCCCGCCGGAGCAGGATTATTCTCCCTTTTTTTTTTTTTTTTTTTAGTATTTGAAAGGGATGAGCAAACACTCAGGCCAACAGACAACTAATTTGCTTTGATAGAAAAGTTTATTATGGTTCCCTAAGGTGGCTCTGGAGTTCAGTCTCTGCCTCGTCAGCGCTTTTCCCTTCGCTCAAGTCCCTGCAGACGCGTGTCAGGACGGAGCAGAGGTCTGTCCTGAAATAGCTCTTGCCTAGCAGGGGCTGCAGCGCTGCTGGCACTCACGGGTTGGATTTCTTTCCAGCTCTTTACGAGCTGCAAGGTTCGGGGTATTTCTGAAGTGAGGGATCAAGGCCAGGAGCTGCCAGAGCGTCAGGCTGGATCCTGAGCTCTTATTTTGTCTGATAGCTTCCCCTCTCCCCATACGGATGGATGAAAATTGGGACATGAGCCCAAAAAAGCCAATTGTTTTCAAACTGAGAGGAGATTTAGATCAGGTGTAAGGAAGAAATTCTTCACTGGGAGGGTGGTGAGACACTGGAAGAGGTTGCCTGGAGAGGTGGTTGATGCCCCATCCCTGGAAACATTCAAAGTCAGGTTGGATGGGGCTCTGAGCAACCCGAAGGTGTCCCTGCTCACTGCAGGGCGGTTGGACTAAACGACCTTTAAAGGTCCCTTCTCAGCCAAACCCTTCTATGATTCTACGAACAGACGAAAACCGTGTCCAGAGATCTCCCCGAGTTCAAAAGGCAGCAGCACAACCTGCCCACCGAAGCCTGAGGAGATGCAGGAGTGGTGGGTAAGTGCAGCTGGAGGTGACAGTTCTCACCCACCCCACTTCACGCATCAAACAAGATCAAAAGCCACGTGCTTTCCAACTCATGGAATCCAACCACTGCTTTTAGAGGACTGATTTTCGTTTTAAAACCGTCAGTTATACAGAAACTGTTTTCTCAAGTGACACCTGTGGCACCTCAGAGATGGCTCTCTAAAAACCGAAGCGACTTTTCCAGACCGGTCCCCCGAACGGCATCAGTAAATCTCAAACTTTCACACTTTTTGCATGCAACCAGGTCCTCAAGTTCTTATGGACTGCTCCCAGCATCTCCAGATTCAAACCATATTCTTTTCTAGGAAAAACCATTTCTAATTTACCTGAGTAGATAGGATGGAAAGAAAGTATGGGGGAAAAAAAAAAAGCGAATGGTGTTGGAAATTTCAAGCTAATTTAAGAAACTGTGAAAAGCAGAGAAGAACCAAGATCTCGGGGATGGGATGGGGACAGAGTCACTCTGGACCAGCATTGAAGGCCACCACAGGGATGCTCAGGAGCTCCTGAAGTAGGGGCTCAGACTACCTACACCATCCCTAATCATGGTCCAACCACCCCGTCACCGCTCTACCTCCAGTGGCACCAGTTTTGTAGGATAAAGATTGGCACAAACTAGACTTTCCTCCCACGTCAGGTCTCTCCTACCAAGCTGGGTGACGCTCTGGAGGGGAGGGATGTCATCCAGAGGGACCTGGACAGGCTGAAGAGGGGTGTCCAGGAGTTCAACAAGACCAAGTGCAAGGACCTGCACGTGGGTTGGGGCAATCTCAACCACAAATACAGGCTGGCGGATGAGTGGATGGAGGGCAGCCCTTGCAGAGAAGGACTTGGGGGTGTTGGGGGATGAAAAACTGAATATGAGCCAGATGTGCGCTTGCAGCCCAGAAAGCCAATCTCATCCTGGGCTACAACCCGAGCAGTGTGGCCAGCAGGGCGAGGGAGGAGATTCTGCCACTTTGGTCCGCTCTGGTGAGACCCCCCCGGAGCTCTGCGTCCAGCTCTGGAGCTCCCAATGCCAAAAAGACATGGAGCTGTTGGGAGTGGGTCCAGAGGAGGCCACGAAGATGCTCAGAAGGTTGGAGCAGCTCCCTGGGAGCACAGGCTGGGAGAGTTGGGGCTGCTCAGCCTGGAGAGGAGAAGGCTCCGAAAGGGGAGACCTTAGAGCGGCCTCTGGGGCTTAAAGTGGGGCACAGGAGAGGTGGGGAGGGTCTTCTAGTAGGGGCATACGGTCATAGGCTAAGGAGAAATGGTTTTAAACTAAAGCAGGGTAGATTTAGATTAGACATTGGGAAGAAGTTCTTCACTATGAGGGTGGTGAGCCCCTGGAATGGGTTGCCCAGAGAAGTTGTGGAAGCCACATCCCAGGCGGGGTTCAAGGTGAGGCTAGACAGGGCTTGGAGCAACTTGGTTTGGTGGGAGGTGTCCTTGCCCACAGCAGGGGCGTTGGAACGAGATCTTGAAGGTCCCTTCCAACCCAAGCCGTTCTACGATTCGATAATTCTAGGATTCTCCGGCACGTTTGGGCTCTGCAGGTCGTCGTGCTCTTCCGCTGGCGTCACCACCAGACGCCAATGCCCAAACCACCCCAAACGACCAAGAAGCCTTGACCCTCACCGAGAAGCAACGCCCTCCTCCCCACACACGCCTCCATCATCCTCCAGAGGAAGCTTCGAGCAATTAGCACCACAGCTCGTTAATGAGCGGCAGACGCCGCGGGGCCTCATCCCGCCTACGGGATTTTGGGGCTGTTTGCGCGGGGAGGCGTTGCTCGAGCAGTGGGACGCCGCGGATAAGACGGCTTCACGTGCCAACCTCCACAAGTCCCAAGTCTCCTGCGTCTCCATCAGCCTGCACGCCCCCGCCGAAAAATCACCACCCTAGAAGGTTATTTTCGGGTCCAAATGCCTTGGAAAGATGTGAAGAAAGATGAAAACTCTTGCCCCCAGGCTCAGTACCTCCAGCTTTTGTTTCTGGTAATAAAGTGAACAAAAAAAATAGATGTTTCGGGAAGAAACAGAGCTGCAGTTCTCCTCCCACGACCGCGCTGGAGGAGGAAAGCACGTCGCAAGATAGAGACAAGAGTACAGAAATGTATAAATAACTTCTTCGAGTTGCACAACAACCACCTCCTCTGTTCAGAAATTTAAGAAAAAAAAGTGTTTAAAATCTCATATTCCCTCTCCAGTGGCGAGGTTCAACTCGCAACCAGAAAAAGGACGGGGAAAATGAGAGTAAATAACTTATTTTTAGCAAGGCCGGGTTTCTTCTCCTTCATGTGAGTGTTCCACCACCTTCATCATTAAAAAAAAATCTTTCTTAGATCACTGGACCGGGTTGGCGGTAGATGCTCCATCTCTGGAAATACTCAAGGTCAGGTTGGATGGGGTCTGAGCAACCTGATCTAGTTGCAGATGTCCCTGCTCACTGCAGGGAGGTTGGACTAGGTGGTCTTCAAAGGTTCCTTCCAACACAAACCATTCAATGATTCTGACTCTACGACTCTTTGACTCCACGACTCTATGATTCTATGGTTCTACAATTCAATGATTTCATGATGCTACGATTCTACAATTCTATGATTCCACGATTCTGGTCCTGAGGGAATCTGGAAGCTGAAGAACCATCAGCAGGATGCTGGAAGTCCATCACTCTCCTGCCCCTGGTGGAGTGGGGCTGTTTTGGAGAGTCCTGCTCACCCAAACCGCTCTGGAAGAGGCAAAAGGGCTCGACAGAACTGACCGCGTCAGCACCAAACCCCCATCTAAACCACCTTTTATTCATGGAGATATGAAGATATTTTCAATTTGGGAGTAATTTGCAACCTAAATTACACACCCCGAGTCATTCCTGGCCCCGCTTAAACTGGGGCGAGGCGTAGGTAGAGATGCCGTCGCTGCGGGCGGTTCCCTGGAAATGTTTTCTGAGAAAGCTCCTGGCTCCCAGCTAACCAGGCTCTTCTTCAGCACTTCTGGGAGCCAAACCATGGAGGAGTTATTTTTTGCATAGGGCGAAGCCTCCCAGCTCGCTCTGCCAGCTCGACGCCCGGAACCGCAGCTCTTGCCAGCTCCTTTCTTTTCTGAAGAAACAGATACCTGGATAACTCAGAACGCTGCTTTTAAATATTAATATTACAATCGCTATGGGAACTGCAAGGGATCTCGTGTAAGCTTTTTCTTCTTTGCAAAGGTCTCCTCGAGCAACAAAAGGGCAAGTACGAAGGAAATTAAGTCTCCCCTAATCACGGGCGAGCTGTGAGAGGAAAAAAATACCCCAAGCAACCCTTGTAAAAGGCAGCAGGAACAAACCCAAGTGCTCAAGATCTGCTCCGTGCACGGAGAGAACCTGCATCTCCCTCTGATCAGGGGAGGAGAGAACCCAGGGGGGACGTGTGATGTTCTCCAGCCTCATGATACAGAATCAACAGGATTATGGAGACGTTAAAAGAACAAGATAATCACAAAAACAGAGAACGTTAAGGTGAGGGAGTTAAAAAGCCAATGAGCTGTAATTATATATGCCAAGCGAGCAAGACTTTGCAGACCAGTTGACCAGGACCTGCAGGCTGTGAGCCCAAAGACACCCAGATCTGGCAAAGGAATCCAAGAGTTTGCCAAAAGGACAACCACAGCAAAACCACCAGGGGTCTCAGAAGACCACCGAAGACCCTTGGAAAGAGCGTGTGCAACGAGGGCGGAGCTTATGACAATGATTTTGGGGAATTAGTTTGAATATGCGTGATTATTCTGGGAAATGTAGCGAGTACGTATGATTTTGGATAATAAAAGCGTTGCTTTAGGTGCGATAGGGCATGCACGATAGGTGGAGTGAGCCCCCACGCATCTGGTGCCGTCATAACGACCACCTGCCTTTTAATATTACATTGGTGTTAAGAGGTTTTATTCCTGATTTCGGTAACACTCGCACCAGACACCATCCCAAACCAGAAACCCCATCCCTGCTGCAACACCCCTCTGGGAATCAAAATCTTTGAGATTTTGATGAGGTTCACCACTAGAGATCTCGGGCTTTAACAGCGAGGAACAGTCCTCAGGAGGCTGCCCCGTGAGTATTTCTGCTCACAGACACTCCCACAGACGTTCCTCAGCCTTTTTGCGCCCCAGCGTAGAAAAAGAAGCGCAGAACAACGTGGCGTTGGCATCCACCACTTGATCTAAAGCCACCACGAGACCTTTTGGGTGAAGCCAAGGAGCCTCCTGAACTTCAGCCTCTCTCAGCTGCCGCGGTGCTCACACAAAAGATGCGTCCCGGTAGGAAGCCAGGAGTAGGTAGTTTCCATTTCAATCTTTGTCTCTGTTCCCATAGAAACTAAACTAAAGCAGAGATGGCAAAAAAGACAATTAAGGCTTCGGTGAAGAAATCTACTCGGGAACGGCACATGAGCGGGCGTGGGGAAGAGTTGATGGAGAAACACGGGGAGAAAAAAAAGTCACCAAAAATAAGGCCGGAGCAGGCAGACTAAATGCAAATATGAGGGGCGCTCCCACATTAAAGTCTTTCTTATTTGGGTCTAAAACTGAATGAACAAACTATGCCAAGCTGAGATGTCAGAAGAAAAAGCTTGAAGATGTCACAGATGACATGAACTGTAATGAGATGGTGACTGGCCACGAGTTTAGGGTCTTCGTGCCTTGGAGGGAAGATGGCGCAGAGGGTCTGCCGGGATCCCAGAGGAACCACAGAATCCTAGAATGGGTTTGGGTTGGGAGGGATCTTCAAGATCATCTCGTTCCAACCCCCCTGCCATGGGCAGGGACACCTCCCACCAGACCAGGTTGCTCCAAGTCCCGTCCAACCTGACCTTGGACACTTCCAGGGATGGGGCATCCACAAGCTCTCCGGGCAACCTCTTGCAGTGTCTCACCACCCTCATAGTGAAGAATTTCTTCCTTATTTCTAAATCTCCCCTCTTTCAGTGGGAAAGCATCACCCCTTGTCCTATCCCTACACTCCCATCTTTCCTGTAGCCCCCTTTAAGCACTGGAAGGTCTCCAGAAGATCTCCCTGGAGCCTTTTCTTCTCCACATTGGACAACCTCAACTCTCTCACCCGTCACGTTCCACCTTCCCCATCCCAGGTGTCAAGGAATTACTGGGAAGGAATCAACAGGACAGAGAACACATTGTGGGGCAGACCCACCACGAAGCACTCGCATCTTGCATGGTTTTAGCCACTGTTGCCCTTTAAAAACAAATAAATATAAAAACAAATAAATATAGCTAAAATGGATTTAGGAAAGGGGAGCCGGGACAGTCTGGAATGTAGAAATCCCAAAGGAGAGTAAACCAGAGCCCAAGACTATTTTAAATCGGCACAGACATTGCTGAAAAACCAGTTTTGCATTATACTTAAAAAGTAAGGCAGAGGAGACAACTAGGAAATTATTATTCTTGGGTTTTGGTTTTTTTCTTTTTCTTTTTTTTTCCCCAGGACACGTTTTATTGGTTGCTTTGGAGTTATCAGGCAGCAGGTTTAAAAGACAACTCAAGGAAATTACTTTTCATAGCACATAATTACGCTGCGGAATGTATTCAGCGATGCGGCCAAACCCCATAAATAGGTTCAAAGGAGAATTAGACGAGTTCAAGGAGGACAAGCCCATCGGTAGCTATTAAATAGGATACTCTAAGGTTAGGAAATCCCCAGAAGCAGCAAGATCCCCGGGGGGAAGGATCACCCTGTTCTGCTCTGGACATTTTTTTCCCCATCTCGGGGAAATCTTTGCCGTGGAGAGCGAAGTCGAAGCCGTGAGAAGATTTTCTACCCCTCCCATCAGCCAAAGTCTCATTTTGCATCGATGTCTTTGGCATCGTTACATCCCTTCTGGCCTAGAGGACACGGGGATAAGGCACCAGCTCACACAAGAAAAAAAACAACCAGCAAAACCCCAGTGCTTCAAAGGGCGGCTTCAGAAAGAGGGGAGGACGAATCTGATTTCTTTTCCTCTTATCGGAGCGAGTTTGACCGCTTTCTGGCGAGTCCCGACGCTCCCAATCCGAACTTCACAGCGCGAGCATTAGCCATGCTTTATCTCCTTTAAACTCCAAGAAAATAATAAAATAAAAGGAGTCTAGAAAGCTGCCAGAAAGCAGATAACACAAACAGGCAGAGATGAATCAAGGCTCTGCATGAAAGTAGCAAATTCGCCCGGTTGACCTCGAGCTTCTCAAAGTAGCTCAAGCATTTTAGCCCGAGGCTTTTGTGATCCTCTATCTCTCCGTACGCCCGACTAATAACTTTTTGAGCTTGTCGGCTCGTTCCAGCCAAGTCCGGGAGGTCAAGGTCTTGAGGACGGAAGCTTTGGAGAAGTTTTGATTTAAAGGAAAGTGGATGGCTGAGGACAGAAGAGCTGAGGACCGGAGAACTCAGCCAGGGTGGCGTGGGAGAGGCAGCAGCACCGGGCTGAGCTGACTGAGACGTTTGCTGCCCATATAAAATCGGTGGCAGAGAGAGCTCGGAGTGTCCCATGGGATGACATAGAGAAAAAAAGTATTTTGGGGCCGGGACATGTAGCAGCCCCATCCGTGCAGCCAGCATCTCCTCCGGCACGCTCAGGCTGCATCCTGACAGCAACCGCACGCTGCTGTATGAGAAACTTTCCATTTACTGATGGCATTTCCAGAGAGTTGCCCACAAAAGCTGGGGAACCTCCCTCCCTGGAAGTGTCCAAGGCCAGGTTGGACGGGGCTTAGAGCAACCTGGTCTGGTGGAAAGTGTCCCTGCCCAGGGTCAGGGGTTGGAACAAGACGGTGTTGAAGGTTCCTTCCAACCCAAACCATTCTACAATTCATCACAGACCTCTGCCGAACGCTCTAAAGATTTGTCAGCCCAGTAGAAGAACTTTACGACGAAGTACCGAGTTTTTTGGGTTTAAGACCACATGGATTTCCAGCAAAACAAGATCACAGAACAGTTTGGATTGGGAGGGACCTTTGCCGTGCAATCGCCCCTGCCATGAGCAGGGACATCGTCAACAAGCTCAGCTTGCTCAGAGCTCCATCCGACCTGACCTTGAATGTTGCCAGGGATGGAGCTTCTTTCACCTCTCCAGGCAACCTGGGCCAGTGTTCCACTCGTCGGGACAAATTTCTCCCTTAAATCTAGTCTGAATGTCCCTGAATACCTTGGGACTTTTGACAAGATTGTCCAGCGACAGGACAAGGGGAAATGGATTTAAGTTAAAGGAGAACAGGTTTAGGTTGGATCTTTGGAAAAAATTCTTCAGTCTGAAGGTGGCAAGACTCTGGAATAAATTATCCAGAAAGGTTGTGGTTGCCCCCTCCCTGGAGGGGTTCAAGGCCAGGTTGGTTGGATGAGGCCTGGAGCAACCTGGGCTAGTTGAGAGGCGTCCCTGCCCATGGCAGGAGGTTGGATTAGATGATCTTTAAGGTCCCTTCCAACCTAGGCCATTTTAGGATCCTCTGATTCTCTTTTAGTATAAAACCACCACCTCTTGTCCTATCACTACAGGCCCTACTAAAGATTGTCCCCATCTTTCCTGTAGCCCCCTTTAAGCACTGGAGGGCTACTATAAGGTCTCCCTGGACCCTTCTCCAGGCTGAACAACCCCAACTCTCTCAGCCTTTGTCCAGAGCAGAGGTTCTCCTGCCCTCTGATCATCTTCGTGGCCTCCTCTGGACCTGCTCCAACAGGTCCACTGGATCCAAACCACGTCTTTCCAACCAGACCAACGAGGAAGGCACCTCTTCTTACGCCTTAGCCCCTCGGAGATGCCCCAGTGCTGGGGCTGGTGGGGCAGTTTTGGGGCAGGCAGGGTCGGTTTTCTTGGGGAGGTTCTTGCAGAACCTCTGAGGAGGGACTGAAGCGGGTGCTGGGGAAAGCGGCGTCTCCTCAAAGTGACGTAGCAGGTGGTTTCCACCTTGAAGATGGATCGTTTTGGATGGTGGTTTCATCTGTGCTGGCACTCTGAGAACACGCCATATGTGCCTCCCCAAATCGGGTCTAGACATTAGTACAACTTCAATGTCAGTGTTGTGCTCACAAACTCAAACTTGCAGAGCTGAAGTTTCTTTAAAATCAGACTGAAGATTACCCGAGCGCTGGGACTTGCCAACACTGACTCTAATGCTTTTTAAAAAAAAAAAGAAGAAAAAAAGAATCTTATTTTGCTTCTGCAATCAAAATCTTCAGAGGAAAGATGATTAATGTGTTATTAATAGTAATAATCTCTTCGCCGTATTGGAAGTGTGAAATATCGAGCAGAATGCTTTGAACTTTAAGCCATTTGCCAAAAGCCTAGGAACAAGCAAAAACCTGTAGCCGCTAAAATCACGAGTGATCAGAATAACTGGAGGCAGTAACTTTCCCCCACCTCACCCCTGAAGCCCCAAACTTCTGCAAAAAGGGATCCTGCAAACATCAGGAGTTTCACTTCCGACACCCTGAAAACAACCAAATTGGAGGTCAGATATTGAAAGTCAACTCCCAGACAGCACAGTCTATAAAAACATTGGCAAAAGGGCTATTATACTTTTTTTCCCCCCAAAAAATCCTCTGTGGTCACTGCCCTGGCAGAAGCCGCAGCAGAGACGGATCCTTCCTGCAGCTCAGCTCGGCTGGGTCTAATTTTCTTGCCTGTTTTCATGCAGGTTGCTCCAGTCTGGTGCTTCCAGCGCTCTCCAAAGCTAAAGCTGTTCCTACCGGGTTGATCATGGAGTGCAACGATCCCGTCCTGCCTGTCAGCCCTGCAAGATCCATGACTCTAAAGCTAAAAGTTGTTTTGTTGGGTTTTTTTTGAAAGGGAAAAAAAACCCCAAAAGCTGTTTCGGGACGAAGAGAAAGGGACAAACTCTGAGACACACAATATGGATGAAGAAATTTTTTAAGACAAGGATGATGAGACACTGGAAGAGGTTGCCCAGAGAGGTGGTTGATGGCCCGTCCCTGGAAACGAAGTCAGGCTGGATGAGTCTTCGAGCAACCTGATCTAGTGGAAGACGTCCCTGCTTACGGCAGGCACCTTGGACAAGGTGACCTTCAAAGGTCCCTTCCATCCCAACCCACTCTCTGATTCTCTGATTTTCTGCCCGATAGCCTTGAGCTCTGGGGACAGGAGGAGCAGCAACCCTAAGGATGGGGGCTGATGGTTATTTAGCGAGGGGGAAAAAAAAGCCAATTTAGGAGCAGAGCTCTTGTCTGGCAGGCATTCCCACACGGACGGTCGCAGCTGCTGAATCCCAACCCTCCCCACCACGTGTGCAAGGCACCCTTGCCGACAACTGCTATTTTTTTTAATCCATCAATTAAGAAGATATTCATTCCTGTGCAGCTGTAATTTCGATCCTGAAGGACAAAAACTGGGTAAAACCTAGATGGGAGAAAGCCTAAGTGACAGTCTCGCGCCGGCGACAATGTGACGGACCTTAAACGAGCAAGAAATTTATGACGGGGAGCAGCCCAGGGGGCTGAAGGCAGCAGAAAAAGGATAAAAATTCTACCAAAACAGCAAAACTTCCCACATTCTCTCTGCGAATTCACGTGGTGCCAGCGCTGAGGGCCGTTGTGCAGATTTAACGCGGCGAAGTTAAAGCAGTTTACAGCACGGGATTGCAGTCCTGTACATCCACACCCTCAAATATTTAAGCCCCAGCTTGTCCTTCAGCACCGAATTAGTCCTTTCCCGAGAGTTTCCACAACCAAATATCACTGGGAGGAAAAGGAGGGTGTTGGATAATGCCAGAGAACAAGGAATAATCCACGATAAACTCATTTTATGTGCAGTGCTAAGTTAGCACGGCAGGGGTGCCCGGGGAAGGTTGTTTTTGCCCGATTTGCTAAACCCAAGTGTGAATTGAGGAAAGCAAGTCTGAAAGCACACCCTGCGTGCTTCGGAATTCCGAAATATCAGAGGGACCAGAGCTCCAGGGATCTGCGAGTACCAGGTTTGATACACGGAGAAAAACACGTGTTCTCCCCGCAGAGCGAGATTAAACTTTGGCTCAGCATCCCCCCGGGGTCAAGTGCCTGCTTTGCAAATACCGAGTTGGCTCTTAAGGGTTTTTTTTTTATTTTTTTTGGCTTCAGGCAAGGCAGGAGGACCTTGTGCCGACGTCTGCAGGAGCCTCAGCCGCGGCGGAGCGAGGCTGGAAGCGGCAGCTGCTCACGAGCAGGTGATTCCACCCCGTTCCGAGGCCAAAAAAGCAGCCACCTGTCACGGTCCTGACATCATTTGACTTCCCATCGTGGCTGGGCTGGGGACAAGGGGAAGAATCGAGGTGGAGGAGCAGGAGGAGGAGGAGGAGGGAGGGCGACTTCGCCAAGCGGGGCTGCGAACAAGCAATCCTTGTTCCCGGGACGTCAACTCGGTTTAACCGTTTGCAGTTGCTGCCTCCTGCAAGTGTGGAAGGTTGAGCCCTAAAAAAAAAAATAAAAAAAAAATCCCGGCGACGATCGGAGCAATTAGAGCCTGTAAGACAAGATGACCTTTCTGAGATTACCAGCTCCCACCTAAATATCGGATAACCTCTCCGTCCTTCTCTGATAGGAAGAAAACATTCGGAAGCAGCACTCCCCCCTCTTCCCGGCAAGCGACGCGGCGATATTTTTAGGACTAGGAGATAACGCAGTGAAAACATCGAGTGCTCATTGCTTCAAAGCACCGAGACGGTAGCCCTAGACAGCAAATCTCATTTAGCAAAAGCAGCACCCCCTCCCGAGCAGAGCAGCAGGGAGAAGCTCAAAAAAAGAAAAAATCCTTCCATCCGTTGCAGAAACGCGGCGGCAAATTCACCGCCGTGCCCCGGATCCCCAAATCGTTTCTCCAGTCTTCGGGCAGCGCGTTTCGCTCCTGGAACAAGCGGTTCGAAAATGAAAAAGCCTCGATAATTCCACCAAAAATGCAAAAAAAAAAAAAAAAAATAAAAGCAGGAGGAGGAACGGAGGGGAAACGCCTGGTCCCCACGCTGAAACGTGGCCATATGCTCCTCCGCCGTGATAAATCGCTCCGGTAGCGCGCCTCGTGCCCCGGCGCAGAATCCAATCGCTCGGCACAGTTGGTGTGAAATCTGTCATTCAGGCTGCCAGGATGATTTAAAAGGGAGTTAGAAAAAAAAAGGTTGTGCCTCACCATCTCTCCTTTTCCCTAAAGCTTCTCCTCATCCAGGAGAAAGACGGGTCCGCATCTTCCCGGCGAAGCCTCGAGCATCTGGTGGTGATTCCTTACATGACTCGTCCTCCCCCAGGACCATTTCTGTGTCCTGAGGGGACGAAAAGCCTTGCATTTTCCAAGGTTAAGTTTAAAATTCTCCTGGTGGCTGCTTTGTGCCACTCGTAGGAGACACCTCATGAGGTCGGCTTCTCCTCTGTGCTGTTGTCGTGGCAGCAAAGGAGAAAGGACACCCCAAAACCATCGTTGCTGTGCAAGCCTGGCCAGCAAGAAAAAAGCCCTCTCTGATGGACACAGAGAAACACAGTAAAAGCAACAGGCTCATGGGAATCTCATGAAGTTCAACAAGGCCAAGGGCAACGTCCTGCCAACGGGTCGGGGCAATGTCAACCACAAATACAGGCTGGGGGATGGAGAGCAGCCCCGCGGAGAAGGACTTGGGGGTGTTGGCGGATGAAAAGCTGGGTGTGACCCAGCAATGTGTGCCTGCAGCCCAGAAAGTCAGAGAATCATAGAAGGGTTAAGGTTGGAAAGGATCTTGAAGATCATCTGGTTTCAAGCCCCCTGCCTTGAGCAGAGACACCTCTCTCCCGCTAGACCAGGTTGCTCCAAGCCCCGTCCAACCTGGCTTTGAACACCTCCAGGGATGGGGTATCCACAACCTCCTTGGGGTAATGGTTTCCAACTGAAAGAGGGTGGATTCAGACCAGATTTAAGGAAGAAATGAGGGTGGTGAGATACTGGACCAGGCTGCCCAGAGAGGTGGTCGATGCCTCATTCTTGGAGACATCTAAGGCCAAGTTGGACGAAGCTTGGAGCAACCAAGTCTAGTGGGACGTGTCCCCCACTGCAGGGGGGTGGTCCAGGTGATCTTTAAAGGTCCCTTCCAACCCAAACCATTCGATGACTCTACGATTTTACGATTCAGTGATTTCTTGCTGCTGGTAGATCAGCAGATGGAGCGTCCAGAGCATGAAGGGCTCCATCCTCCATGAACCCACTTGTTGAGCCACTTCTCCCAAGGATGCTGCAGAAACTACCCCCTTAAATATCACCCGTGGAGCTCAGAGGATTCATACATGCCGTAACGAGAGCTCCTTCTGGAGTTTTCAGGGCTGTTCAAACAGGCCCAGTCCAGGACTAGACCAGTTTAGAACCTAAGAACAAGGTGCCATGGATGCACACAAGAGAGACAACAAAGTTACGGGGAAGAACTAAAGAAACCAAACCGGGAAATTATTTTATTGCTTACACAACAAGGTTTCCTTTTGCACCGTGTTTCCCAAGCTTCTCCCTTTCTCTATCAGCTCAATCGTTTTGCTTTTATATAACATAAATTACTCCTAAAAATATGCCAGAGCAAAGCGGACCAGGTGTTTTCAGAAAGTTTCCACGAGTGCTCTTGGATGCGACGACAAAGTTGATTTTTACGAGGTGTGTGCAGCAAAGCCTGTGAGCAAAATTGCATTGTCCTTTCTCTCTTTTAGGGAAAAAAAGAATACTAACGTAAGGATAAACTGAACAACTGCAAGACAAGCCTAAATAAACTTAAATAAAAAAAGAATGCCAGAAATAAGTATTTTGGGTGTTTTTTCCATTCTGTGGACTAAAAACTTGGATGTTTCACGTCGCGAAATAAATCGGGGACGTCAATAAATCACATTTCTCCTAAAAGGGGGACTTCTATGCGCAGATCACACTGAAACGGACGCAGTAAAACGAAACGCTCTCGTGTTCTGCCAGTCCTTGAAACCGACTGTGTAAAAGGAGACCCGCCCAAAGAGCAAAAAAAAAATAAAAAATCCCCAATCTCAAACTGAATAACCCACCATGACAGAGTGACTTGGCAGGTGCGAGAGCATTTGCTGTTGCCAGAGATTCTCCACTGGCAGAAGCAGCGGATTCCTGAGGCTCACGCCCTTTGGGCGGGCGAACACGACAACGATCGGAGAGCCCTCAAAACTTGGCCTGGATGGTCTGCTAGGACGAGGAAGGCTGCTCTTCCAAACAAAAAAAACCCAAAATAAATACCCCAAAGAGTGAGAACACTCCCCTGCCTTTTCAAGTCTTATTCCTTATTCTCGATTATTATTCTAGGTCCTTACTCTAGCAGCACAGGAGTAACAACCCAACGTCGTGTTTTCCCGGTTTTAGAATTCTGTAGGCAGGAGTGCGCCTCTGGAGGTCACCCGGGCCACCTCCCCTTCCTCCCCCAAGCACAGGTGGCTTCGAAGTTAACCTACTCAGGGCCCTTCTCAGCCAAATTCTGAAATCTCCAAGGGTGGACATCTCACACAATCACAAAATCACAGAATGGTCGGGGTTGGAAGGGACCTCAAAAGATCATCTAGTCCAATCCGCTGCCAAAGTAGGATCACCTACAGTAGGTGACGCAGGAAT
>NW_009730439.1:16163-19239 GCF_000703405.1 Apaloderma vittatum
GTTTTTTTTTTTAGATTTCCTACCTGTTGGGATGCGCTGATCTTGAGCTTGGGAAGCTCAAGGCCTCTCTAGGTGACCTCAAGCTCAAGGCCTCTCTAGGTGACCACTCTTGGGCAAAGACCTTGCAAATGACCACACGGTGAGTCCTCCGTGTGCGTCTCCTCACCCCTCCCCTGGCCACCACCGTCCACGGAAGACCCTGGTTCTGTCTTCACCATCACCATCAGGTTGGTGAAGACGACAGCTGGATCCACCCTCAGCCTCGTCTCCAGGTTGAAGAAGCCCAGCTCTCGTTAAACGCTCACATTAACGCGGCGCCCTCTGAGAAGACGCAGTGGACCCATCTGGTCCTCGGTGAGGAGGAGGCTCTCCCCTACTGCATTTATTCAATGGTTGGGATGACGTTCTTGGAACGATCAGGCTGCAGCACCATCTGTCGAGCCATGCTGGGCTGTCTGGTGCAAGGGGTAAAGCTTTGTTTCCACACGACATTTTTTTCCAGAGCCTGGACGGATGCTCCTCAGCCAGGAGATCTCAAAAGATCTCACGGCTTTTCTGTTCTAAGCACCCCAGGCATCGCCTAGACCTCTGCTATCCAAAGGTGTCCATATGTAGCTACGTTGTCCCAGCCCACTCCAGCAGAGAGAAAAGGAACAAAAAAATCCAGCAGAGATGTCTCCTCATGGTGTTTTGGGAAGTTCCCAAGTTGCACGACACACGGCACACGAAGCCTGACCAGAGACACGAACAGCTCTGGCATGTTTCACCCTCCTCATCTTAGCTGTCTTGCCCATTTCACCAAGTATTTTGTGGGCAAGAATCCTGTTTTGAGGATTAGAGCTGTTACCAGCTGAGACAAATTTGGCTTTTTCCCCTCCCTCACATCTCCAGGACTTCAAGTTGGCCAGCTGGAGAAGAGGGGAGAAGACTTGCCATGAGTGCAACTGCCAAGGACTGCATGAAGTTGGATGAGCCCACCTGAGTTATCCCAGTGGATCACGGAATGGTTTGGGTTGGGAGGGATCTTCAAGGTCATCTCGTTCCAATCCCCCTGCCATGGGCAGGGACATCTCCCACCAGACCAGGCTGCCCCAAGTCCTGTCCAAACTGGCCTCGGACACTTCCAGGGAGGGAGCTTCCATAACTTTTCTGGACAACCTGTGCCACTGTCTCATCACCCTCACAGTGAAGAATTTCATCCTAATATCTCATCTGAATCTCCCCACTTTCAATTTGAAACCATTACCCCTCATCTCATCCCTGCACCGCTTGACCAAGAACTCCTCCCCATCTCTCCTGTGTCCCCCTTGAAGCCCTGGGAGGCTGCTCTAAGTTCTCCTCTTTAGGAGCCTTCTCTTCTCCAGGCTGAACAGCCTCAACTCTCCCAGCCTGTCCTCATGGGGAGCTGCTCCAACCTTCTGAGCATCTTCGTGGTCTCCTCTGGACTCACTCCCAAAGTTCTGCGTCTCTGCTGTGCTGAGGACCCAGAAGTTGACCACAGAACTGCAGGTGAGGTCTCACCAGAGAACCTCCTCCCTTGACCTTCTGGCCACGCTGCTTTTGATGCAGCCCAAGGTGTGATCGGCTTTGTGGGCTGCGAGCGCATGTTGCTGGGTCATGTTCAGCTTTTCATGCTCTAAGACTCCAAGAGAACAAGAGAACTCTTCCACGTTTGAGCAACCTGATCTAGTGGAAAGTGTTCCTGCCCACAGCAGAGGGACTGGAACTAGATGATATTGAAGGTCCCTTCCAAGCCAACCCATTCTATGTAGCCCTTCATCTTTCTTCCAGAAAGGGGTTAGGAAGCTTCAATCTCTCCTCCTTGTCAGACACCAAGATTCTGACCCCGCGCAACAAAACCTTCCCCTCAAAGAGATGCTCTGCAGCTTCCAGAGCAAGGCAGGAGGAGAGGTTAATGGGTTTTGGTTCTGAGTACCTTAAAGCCCACGCGTCCATGAAGTCTCCAGACCCAAGGAGGCGGCTGCAGCCTCCTCGGGTGAGCGCAGAGGTAGATGTTTCGTAAGAGCGGTGCCCTCAATCCCAACTGTTTATGCCTTTTAGGCAGGTTTTGCCTTCCTCCTCCTTCAAAAGCGTCGCCTGAATCGACAGGGCCCATGAAACATTCAGCGTTTGACAGCTCTGAGGATCAGAATTCTTCAGAGGACTCGTCGCATTATTTCCAGTCGGGGAAAAAAGCAGAAACCTGCCATTAAATCCTGCTCTCCGGGGTCTGAAGGTGGGCTGTGCATTACCATAACTACATGCCTATTTGGCGACAGCCACATACTGGTTGCAAAATGACATATTGCTGGCGGCTTGCTTTTGTTCCTCCTCCCCCAAATTCTAGAGGAGCTACAGCCACGCGCAGAAATAAAAGGGCGCCGTTCGCTAATTCGGTGCTGAAACAAAAGGCAAAAAAAAAAAAGAAAAAGAAAAAGTACAGAGGCCTCAAACCTCCCAGCTTTTTTCATTCAACTTGAGCTATTCAAGTCTTTTTGTACGCCGCCAGCTCTGCCTGCTGCCGGGCACCCTCTGAGAAAAGTGCTCCCCGGCGAGAAAAGCTGACGCCTACACCATCGTGGCCCTGAAAAAACGGCAGATCCTCTCGTAGGTCCTCATGCTGGCTGCAGGAGAACTGCCCAGGCTTTTCTCTTTACGAGGTGGACGATACCTCTGTTTTCTTCCAAGAGGGGATGAGCAGCACTTGGCGAACCGCATCGACCTTAAATGAGTGGAAAAAAACCCATCCACCCCGCTACGAAGGCTTGACTCAAAAGGCAAAGGTTTCTGAAATATAAAAAGCTGAGGATTTTCATCCTGCTGTAGTAAGAAAGGGCTGAAAAACCCTGATGTTGAGTTGCTTCTCCAATGGTAATCATCGTCTTTGGCGGGTCCCAATTTGTTCCAGCGAGGTCGCGGATAAGAAGGGCCCCGTGGCAGGAGGCGTTATCGCACAAGTTATTAACGATAACAACGTTTAATTACCTTAATCCATTTAATGACACATTTTACTAAAATGAGTAAGATAAATTGCTCCGATAGTGCTGTTCGAGCCGAATCACGCTCGGATTCCTGC
>NW_009730439.1:19270-23388 GCF_000703405.1 Apaloderma vittatum
TGTTTAACTCACTTCTCTGGGTGTCTGAACCCAGAGCGTAGCTCTTCGGGGTGGGAAATGATTCTTCTGTAGCATCTGCAGATCGAAGAGGCACTTCTCTAAACTCCTGAAAACTGTTCCAAACGTTCCCAGGTCATTAACAAATGCTGTTTTTTTTTTTTCTTTGGAAAGACAGAAGGAGAAGAATCAAACCAAATTTCATTTGCTCAGGAACAGGAGCTAAACGAGCGTTGATGAAGTGTCGCGCAAACAACAAATCCTGCTTTTGTTTATACAGCACGTACCGGCCAGTCCGCCGTAACGGACGGAACGTCGGTGCTCGCCTTCCAGCAGGAACAGATTTGTCTGGAAAACACTCCAGCGCTGGGTTTTCTCTCGCCAGTGAAGGATCTTGAAGCACATGGAGGTCAGCCAGCTCCCCCTCAGCAGCCAGAGGACTTGGGCAGCCGCCAGAGCATCTCTCAACGCCCACATCGGGGTTTTTTTTTCCCAGATCAGTCCCCAAATTCTTCCCTGCGCCTCGCTGGGGGGTTCCTTCGCAGGTGAAAACCCACGTTGTGTGCGAAGAGACACTCGCGGAGGTCTCTGCGACACGATGAGGAACATCAACCCGCTTCTTATTTGCTGTCATGCAGATGGGGAGTGACATGAAATCAGCCAGTAAAATCTAGCTTAAATTTTTGCAGCCTTGTGAAACGTTCACATCTTACCAAGACAAGCCCAGGTCCTAGCAGCAAGGGCTTTGTTGTGAAGGAGACCCTGGTTTCATCACCTGGAAGCCGGACTGAAGAAGTCATTAACCTCTTAAACAGGTCATAAACAGGTCTCGCGTTGCTACGAGTCTATTTTCTTGGCCGTAAGAAAGAGAATTGAGGATGTTATGTCAGGAAGTAACCCAGAAGACGATCAGCACGAGCAGGTCTGGCTGAACACCTGCTCTTGGTCGCTGTGAGAAGAGCCAGAGCTGCTGAAACCCTGGATGTTCTGTCTCTTGAGCAGACAGGCAGCCCAAGGAGCTGAAACATCGTGTCCTACCGCGTGTTCCCACCATCTCCGACTGACTTGTAAGGCTACTCTGCCATCCTGTCAAAGCCACGGACTTCCAATGCATGTTTAACCCCTCAGGAATCCCACGTAAAGGGGAACACAGCTGCATCGCAGAAGGATCTTCCCAGCAAAGCAATGTCAAACTCGAACACTCAAAGCGACGAGTTTCCCCTCAGATTCCTCGTTTGGAAATGAAGTCTTGAAGCAAGCGCCTTCCCTGCAGCACCTTTTTCAAGACAGCCCGCGGGAAGGCAGCTCAGATCTAACAAAGCTCTTCCCAGCTAGATCAGGTCGCTCAGAGCCCCGTCCAACCCCACCTTGAGTGTTTTCAAGGATGGGGCATCGACCACTTCTCCAGGCAACCTGGTCCAGTGTTTCACCAGTGCCATCGTAAACAAAATTATTCCTTTTCCCCAGTCTAAATCTCCTCTCTTTTAGCTTAATGCCATTACCCCTTGTCCCATCACTATAGAAGAGTCCGTCCTCACCTTTCTTATAAGTATTGAAAGGCCACAAGAAGGTCTCCCCAGAGCCTTCTCTTCTCCAGCCTGAACAACCTCATCCCCACTTTTCTTCACAGCAGAGGTGTGTCGAAATCACGGAATCACAGAATTACTGAGGCCGGAAAAGCCCTCGGAGATCATCAAGTGCAGCCTGTGACCCAACCTCACCACATGGGCCAGACCAGGGCACTAAGTGCCACATCCAGCCTCTCCTTAAACCTTCCCAGGGATGGTGACTCCACCACTGCCCTGGGCAGTGCTCACAGGACTCGAGGTGAGGCCTCCTCAGTGCAGAATTACATCCCTGCTCCTGCTGGCCACACTGTTCCTGATACAAGCCAGGATGCCATTGGCCTTCCGGGCCACCTGGGCACACTGCTGGCTCGCGTTCCACCGGTTGTCACCCTTCACTTGGTCTTGTTGACCTTCATTCCATTGGCCTCAACCCATCAACCCAGCCTGGCCAGGTCCCTCTGCAGCACCTTCCCACCCCCCTGCAGATCGACACCCTCCCCAGCTTGGTGTCATCTGCACCATCAGGGTAGACTCAACCCCCTCATCTAGGTCATCAATAAAGATGTTGAACAAGACTGGTTCCAGTACTGACTTCTGGGGGACACCACTGGTCACCGGACGCCAACTGGATGCAGCACCAGTCACCACCACTCTCTGGGCCCGGTCACTCAACCAGTTTTTAAATAACCCCATCCCTCCATCTATCCCCCCCCAAAAAAGAGATGGAATCAGCCGGCAGAGCTGTTACGCACGTGTGGTGACATTTATCCAGTTACCAGGACCGACCTGCGTCACATCGTCACAACTCAGGGGCTGTAGGGAATGAGCTCCCACATCTCCCAGCACCCAAAACCACGAGTGGAATTACACAAGTGCGGAAGGGAGCAAGTTTTCCTCTGCCCACCAGGAGTCTGAACTCGAACACAAATGCAAACCAGGATTTTAGACATTCTTCTCGGAGAATTCCGACGGAGGGAGGAAAAATGGGGGATGGGAAGACATGCAAGGGAAGCAGGAACGGGTGCTGAAGGTGTTTAAGCGGATTGCAGAAATAACGACGTCGAACCATCCTGATTGCTGTTAAACAAAAAAGCAGAAGACGGAAATGCCGAAAGAAAAATGAAATCTGTTGCATAGGAATACAAACTAACACAAACCAAGCCTTTCCCACTTCTACGAAGCGCCATTTCTCCCTGGCAGAGTGAGAACGGAAAAATATTTCTGTATTTCTCAAGAAAACATTTTTGACGATAACAGTCGAGCATCGCAACTGGGGCCCCGCGAGGCTGCACGATCTGTGCTTGGAGCTTTTCAAGACCCAACTGCCCAAAGCTCCGTGCAGCCCAGATGAATCCAACATCGACCCTGCTTTGAGCAGAGCTTTAGGATGTTCAGCCTCAACAATTTTGAGTCCACGACACACGGGCAAGTCTTGGTGAGGGGAACCGAGTCACGACTCAGAGTAGCAGGAGCTTTGGGTGAAGACGATGTTCAAGAAGGAAGGGCTGAGGGTGAGGATGTGTGGAATTATGGAATGGTTCGGGTTGAAAGGGACCGTAAAGACCATCTAGTTCCAACTCCACTGCCATGGTGGGTCCCTACACTTCCCACTAGACCAGGTTACTCCAAGCCCCGTCCAACCTGGCCTTGAACAACACCAGGGACGAGGCTTCCACAACCTCTCTGGGCAACCTGGTCCAGGCAGAAAGCACGATGTGTCTCTCATTAGCAAGCGTTTCCATAACCGGTGTTTCCAGGATAATTTCTAGAGCCTTTGGATGCTGGGAGCTCTCACATCTCAATAAACTTCCCGGTCTCTCTGTATTGTTTAATCCCTAATTTTCTGCAGCTTCATTATGAGACCACATGCAAATCTCTTCCTTTTTTTTTTTTTTTTCTGGGTCTTTGTTTCCCTCTGCTTTTTGTGGTTTGGCCATTCCAGGAAAAGGCAGGAAGTGTACCAAAGACCTGACCAGGCTCATGCCCTGTCAGCCACATGGCCAAGGAAAGCCCATTTGCCTCTGTGTCAAGCCCAGGCACGAAACATCTCCTCCTTAATTAACCCAAAATGCCCACGGACCTACTCTTAGGAGACTTGTACCCCTCCAGGGTGCGTTCATAGTTTATTATAACAAAGTGCTGAACTCTTTCTAGTTATGTCAGGTAGCAGCAAGTGTCTGAAATACTTAGAAACCGGGGAAAGACAGGGTGTGTTCCCATTTTATCCGTGACTGTTTCTTCTTAAGGTATGAAATTCAACAAGACCAAGTGCAGTGCGGTGTTGGGACATAAGCTGGACTTGATGATCTCAGAGGCCTTTTCCAGCCTCAATAATTCTATGATTCTGGGGTTCGGTGGCTGCAACGGGGACGCGAAGGGACACGCTTAGAAGCTGAAGCCCACATCGAGGAGTTTTGCCATAGTTTCCTGCCAGGAAAGCCAGAGACCTTCCCATGATGGTCCCCCAGTTACTCAGGTTCAAACCAGCCAAGCCAAGGATGTCTGATAAAAAATGAACACAGCAGTACTGTTCAATATATTCATCAATGACCT
>NW_009730440.1:0-3732 GCF_000703405.1 Apaloderma vittatum
TATAATAATATAATAATAATATATCATATATATGGGTAATTTCAGCCATAAAGTGTTTAACCATTGCTCACTACATGCAACTAATTGGGATCATCTACTACAAGAGATTCCATTCCGTAGACTCCACACGTAACACTTTCAGTTCACACAACATTCTCAGTTTCTGTCTTCCCTTCTGTTCATTTCTTTCATAAAATATTAATACACTTTGGCTAAAGCATGCAGTAAATGAAACTCAGACTTTTAAGTGTTTTATACACTTTCAGAATATTGCATACTCTTTTGGTGTCTGTGGAAAATCAGCATTGCTTTGTTTGACTCCACTAAAATAGCAGACTCTAAGTAAACATTTAAACCTACTGAATTGCTTTCCTGATAAAAAGGCCTGGTTTTATCTAACATTTTGCGTTCAGTGCAAATGCAAAAGACTTTCCCTTTCATTTTGTATCTTGGGTTTTTTTTAAAACCAGTTAGCACATTCATCTTTTCTTGGAAAACAATCAAAATCAGGAAGGCTTTTTGTCTACTGCAGCTTTGTGAATATTGTAAGTAATCAATTTGTCCCACAGCTAAACAGAGGCCAAAAAAAGAAAAATATGTTCAAAAACTGGATGCAATAAAGTATGGCCTCTGGGCCATAGTGACTTAGGGTACTCTGTCACACCAGTTTCATAGCCAGAAACTCCTTAAGGCATAAAAATAAGCTCAAGACCCTGAACTACATATTTTTTAAAACAAAAAAGCAAAAAAAGCTAACACCAGAGAATTCAAAAATACATACCATAACATGTATTGCATTGTTTAATACCCTCATCTAGAATGCAGAAAATCAGGTGCAAGCTTCTGCTTCACATTTTGCAGTTAATGTGGTTTATTCACGGTGAAGTCATGTTTGACCAACCTGAGAGCCTTTTATGAGGACATAACCAGGTGGATGGATGGTGCCCGGGGTTTATCTAGATTTCAGTAAGGCATTTGACACCATCTCCCCACAGCATCCTCATAGCTAAACTGAGGAAGTGTGGTCTGGATGACCAAGTAGTGACATAGATTGCCAATAGATTGAAGGGAAGAAGTCAGAGTTGTTGTAATGGAGTTGAGTCTAGTTGGAGGCCTGTATCTAGTGGAGTCCCTCACAGGTCGGTACTGGGACCAGTGCTGTTCAGTATACTCATCAACGCCCTGGATAAGGGAACAGAGTGCACTGTCAGCAAGTTTGCTGATGACACAAAACTGGGAGGAGTGGCTGACACAGCAGAAGGCTGTGCTGCCATTCAGAGAGACCCGGACAGGCTGGAGAGTTGGGCAGGGAGAAATTGTATGAAATACAACAGGGGCAAGTGTAGAGTCTTGCACCTGGGAAAGAACAACTTCAAGCACCAGTATAGGTTGGGGACTAACAACGTAGGGGAAAAAGACCTGGGGGTCCTGATGGACAGCAGGATGACCATGAGCCAGCAATGTGCCCTCGTGGCCAAGGAGGCCAATGGCATCCTGGGCTGTATTAGAAGGGGTGTGGCAACTAGGTCGAGAGAGGTTCTCCTCCCCCTCTACTCTGTCCTCGTGAGGCCACATCTGGAATATTGTGTCCAGTTCTGGGCCCCTCAGTTCAAGAGAGACAGGGAACTGCTTGAGAGAGTCCAGCGCAGAGCCACAGAGATGATGAAGGGAGTGGAACATCTCCCTTTTGAGGGAAGGCTGAAGGAGATGACTCTCTTCAGCTTGGAGGAGACTGAGGGGTGACCTTACTAAGGTTTATAAATATGTAAAGGGTGAGTGTCAAGAGGATGGAGCCAGGTTCTTCTCAGTGATGTCCAATGATAGGACAAGGCAAAATGGATGCAAGCTGGGGCATAGGAGGGTCCAAAAAACATGAGGAGAAACTTCTTTACTGTGAGGGTGGCAGAGCACTGGAACAGGCTGCTCAGAGGTTGTGGAGTCTTCTTCTCTGAGACATTCAAAACCCGTCTGGATGCATTCCTGTGGGACCTACTGTAGGTGATCCTGCTTTGGCAGGGGGGTTGGACTAGATGATCTTTTGAGGTCCCTTCCAACTCCTAATATTCTGTAATCTTACATAGTCTGCTTTGACCATCAAACTGCATCAGGATCACGTATCAAATATGAATGTAACAACCTCTAAACTACCCTATGGGAGGGCATTTGGCCAAAATACACTCAGAGTTTAAAAGTACTACTTCAGGGAACCTCGGGCTTCAACCTGAGCTGTATTAGTGCAAGGCCTGAGGAGTTGCAGTCCTCTAGCCGTGACTAACAGCAGAAATACAACAAGCAACAGGGCAAGACGGCAGCAGAGCAATAGCACCTAACTGATGGACTCTGAGCAAACGCATCTAGAGATTGGGCTGCTTCAACCTATTTCAGTAAGATATTCAATCATACAGTAATTCTTTCAGAAGAGGCTACACTGGAAAATGTCAAGTTTTACACCCCAAAACTGTCCTTCAAACTAAGTGCAGAAACAGGGGATTCACTCAAAACCACACTGTCTCCAAACAAAAATGATATTGCAGTACAACCCGCCTGATTACCTCCTAAATCTTCTGACCTTTCTATTTTGAACAATCTGTAAAATGAGCATTGTTATTCTGCCAACATGTGGCAAATGATTAATTAGTGGTTATGACACTATGGATGTGGGAAACAACTCTAAAAATACATTTATTTTTATAATTATGGGGGCATTTACTAGATTTTCATAGCTATACCTTTGATTAAGGAAACATGAAGTGCACTACTTTTCAATAAGTATCAGTCATCAGTTACAATTTTAATAGCAACTCTAACAGGAATAGCTCTTCTAAAAAACATGACTTGCCTTTTTAAAAAAAAAAATTTTTTTCCCTAAAGAAGATCATATTGACCATAAAACAAGTCTGAGCAGAAACTAATGACACTTCTTTTCATCTATACATTTGTGTCTCATACCTAATTGATACTTTTTACCACATTAGAAGGCAAGGTTTATACAGAGTGGTAATACCTTATTAGATCAACTGATACCACTAAAAGAGCAGGACAGTTTTGAGCACACAAGTGTTTTTCCAAACTTCAGTTCTAAAAATATAAGTTCACTCCTTACTAGATAGTAGAGAATCCAACAAGAAAAGCATGCGTTAATGTGCTGCATTAGAAGTCAGAGGATGTAGTTCCCACTATCTAAAAATTTTAAGTAATTTTTAACAATTTTGAGAATTCTTTGGTAAATAATTGGACTGAGTTGACACCACAAACTCTCCATTCCCTGGAACATAAAAGGATGTTTTCTTTGCTTAGCCACTTTAATGAAATTTGAAATCTGAATACAAACATTAACTTCTAGCACCTTACCGTGTCAAACAATTCAGTCAAAATTCTGGCTACCTTAGAATCATAAAACATTTTTGGCTGGAAGAGACCTTCAAGATCGAGTCCAACCTTTTCTTAACTCTATCAACACCACTAAACCATGTCCCTCAACACAGACCAACTCCCACCTTGATACAATCTCCTTTCAGAGTCCCCTCTTCTCCAGGCTCAAGAGCCTGAGGTCCCTCAGCCTCTCCTGGTATGACCCATGCTCCAAATCCTCTACCAGCTTGGTAGCCCATCTCTGTACCCTCTCCAGCACCTCAATGTCCCTCTTGTAGTGAGGGGCCCAAAACTGGACACAGCACTCGAGGTGAGGCCTCACCAAAGCCGAGTACAGGGGCATAATCACCTCCCTGTTCC
>NW_009730440.1:3834-23331 GCF_000703405.1 Apaloderma vittatum
CTGCCACCTCCCCAGTCCCCCCCCCCAAAGCCTGTAGCACTGCTGGGGGTTGTTGTGGCCAAAGTGTAGGACCTGGCATTTGGCTTTATTCGAACTCATGTAATTGGCCTTGGCCCAGTGATCCAGCCTGTCTAGATCCCTCTGGAGAGTCTCCCTAACCTCAAGCAGATCAACGCTTCCACCCAGCCTGGTGTCATCTGCAAACTTACTAAGCACGCACTCTATTCCCTTGTCCAGATCATTGATGAATATGTTAAACAGAAGCGGCCCCAGTACTGAGCCCTGGGGAACACCACTCGTGACCGGCCGCCAATTGAATTTAACTCTGTTAACCACAACTCTTTGGACTTGGCCATCTCACCAGTTTTTCACCCAGCAAAGTACATGCATACCCAATCCAAGAGCATTCAATTTCTGTAGGAGAATGCTGTGGACAACAGTGTGAAATGCCTTATTAAAGTCAAGGTAGACAGCATCCACAGCCTTTCCTTCATCCAACAAGTGTCATAGAAGGAGATCAGGTTTGTTAAACAGGACCTGCCCTTCATAAATCCATGCTAACTAGACCTGATGACCTGGTTGTCCTGCATGTGTTGCATAACAGAACTCAGGATGATCTGCTCCAACAGCTTCCCTGGAATTGAAGTCAAACTGACAGCCCTTAGGATTGCAGCTCAAAGAAAATACCATACAATTCCCAGACAGAAAAAAATACTCACAACTGGATTTATTATCACTAATTTATGTCAAAAGTGATGCTGCTTGTAACATTTCCAAGTCAATCTCAGAATTAGAATCTGTACCTAAGCATATAAAATCTCACATCTCAAATTACCATTCAGATATTACAAGAATGTAAAAAACCAGAACACTTTAATTCAATAGTCAGTTCAGTCTGGTTCTCTACTGTTAAATCAGCAAATGTGAGATTTATTTTTTTTCTGGCTGAGTAAGGACTACAGGATTCAGTTCTTTTCCACCTAAAGTGGCATTTTGAAAAATGATGTTAGTTTGGTTTGCAACCTCAGCTGACACAGGGAAAATGTTAAGATGAATTGCTAACATTTCTGCATGAGCTCTGGACAGGATGATGCAATGTGCTGAAACAACTCAAACAAAGAGAAGTGGCACAGGACCAAACAAACAGCAAAAGCAGCCCCCATAGTCCATGAGTGATTAACAGTCTGCTCTGATAAAACAAGGAAACGAGGAAACCCTTTCAGTGCCAGACAATTATCTACTTTAGAAACAAAATCCAAAATTTAATGCTCTTGAACAGAGTCTTTCTAGTTCATTACTGCAGTCTATGAGAAATGGTGTGTCTGCCAGGCGTAATGCTCGATAGAAGGGGAAAGCTGCATAAGCATAAGCATTCAAGGAAGACCGTGTGTGAAAGATTTCAGTGTGATTTCCAGTGCAACCAAGCAACCAATTCACAGCAGCAAATAGGTAGATTTCTCCTTAGACTATCTTGTTTAGGAAAGTAAAATAGAAAAGGAATTTGTTTCTTTTTATCTTTTCATGTTGTAGATTTAACTATCAGCAGTAGACACTGGGACAAATGTAACAACCTTCCTGCCAGATTACACAAATAAGGTTTTGAATGGTTTTGAAAGAACCAAAGGGTATTAACAGGGGATGAAAACAATTAATCAAGGAAAAACACTAGTGAACCCGAGTTGATATTTAGGGTTGAAAGAAAAACAGAAGCTCTGAAACAAAACAAATCTGTATATCCAGAAGATAGACAACAATTTACAGAGAACTTTGGTAGGAAGCTAAAAAGCAGTCTTACTGTTTATCCAATATCCACTTTTAGGCAGTCAGATTAAGCACATTTTCCCCTAATCATAGAATGGCCTAGAGATTGGAAGGGACCTTAGAGATCATTTAATCCAATCTCCCTGTCATGGGCAGGGATGTCACCTCTCGACTAGATCAGGCAACACATGGGGACCAAGCGGGAATCGAACCCGCAACCTCGGTGTTATTGTCAGCACTGCGCTCAACCCACTGAGCTAACCAGCCCCCTAACAATACTAAGTGAAAAAAATTTCTCTAAGTTTTTCAAATAGGACTGGAAATTTTAGGACTAAGTCATGATATACCCTTTCTAAAAATGCTCCAAAGATTTAGTTTTGTTTGTATGTGTAGTGGAACCAGTATTGTCTGTGCTTTCCCAGCATTTTAACTAACTTTCAGTGAACATAGGACTTATCCTTGCCTCACTCATTTCACACAAATTAAACAATTCAGAGTTAAATTTTCTGTTGGGTGTTAAAATTAAAATGAAAGGAAAACAAAGTGACACATTATTATTTGAAATATGAGTTGCAGCCCTTGGATTTCTTGCAATTTTTTAACATCACATTTAGAGTTGGCAATGATAAGTTAAAAAAAATTAGTCCTTTCCACAGACATGAGCTGCATTCAAGCAGATCAGTAGACAGGCATCTCATGTCCTCATAAATGTTTCAATTGAATGAACTGGTAAATGAGCAGAGACTGAAGCAGCTTCACTGATGAACTAAGTTCAGGCAGTTTGAGGCCCAGTAGGTTTTGTATCAGTGCAACACATCACTATTGCTAGCAGCCAACCCTAAATCAATACAAACAGGGAGCTGTGCTCCACAGCACACCAAATATCCTACTTCCTTCATCATTCAGAATGGTGGATATCACCAGAAAGATTTCTCAGTTTCCTTGTTAAGAAAGCATTCCCATACCCACAAGTTTCATATACAGTCTCCTGTAACACTACCCAGCAAACTAAGAAGCTCTTGACCTATGTTTGCATCCCTGCCATACTCCCTTATATTTTCCCTTATTGCCTAGCCACCACGCACCATTGCCACTCCACTACTACTCTCCCTTAGGTTATCCTTATTTCCATTGCCTTAATATACTTAATACTATACTGTCCCACATGGTCTACACTGTCCCAACTTTCCTAGTGCTGCTCCTTTCCCGTCCACTTCTCTTACCTAAAAATTACCGAAAGCACTGTAAAGCCACTTTAACTGAAAACACAATCTTTTTACAATTCCTATGAAACTGCCTTGCTGCATCATCTCTCTGGCATTTTCAGGATACAGCTTTATAAGGCAAGCGTTACTTGAGTGTTGTGTGTACTCTAGCTCGAAGAACTGTCTGTCTGGTCAAGCTATTTCGGGTTCAGCCCAGTCAGTGCTGTATCAGGAGACTCAATAGCCTAGGACTGTTTTTTTCTTCCAATCCCTCTATATATCTGGTCCTAGATTAACAACTCCACTGGGCCTCCGGTATGTGGTTAATGATTTGCAGAGCCCAGGGCAGAAGAGGAAGGAATGGAGAGAGAATTGCAATGGTAAATGGAGGGAACTGAGGCTTAAAAACAGAACAGCATCAGCTGTCAGTGACAAAGTGTATGCACATTCTTCATCACCTAAAAACTCTCAGAGGCCATCTGCTGGAAATGTAGCAGTGGGCCCAAGGACCAAACTGGATCCAGATCCAAACTTTTCAGTACCATTTGTCCCTTCAGAAGATTTCAGTCTTTAGATTGTGCTTTTAAAAGACAAGGAGCGTTCCTGCAGTCCTTTCCTTCTACAAAACACACCCACACCGATCAAAATACAGCAATCAGTCTCTCGTGGTCTGAATGCAACTTGAAAACATACTGCCCAGAACATCAATCACTAATATAGCTCCACTGCTGCATTTCTAACACTGTTATCAAAAACATCCACTTTTCCTTTAGTGTAGTTTTAAAGAGCTAACAATGACTGGATTCCTTATTCTCATTAACAGGTTTATACAACTAATTCTAAACCTGCACATGACCTGGAAGAATATACTTAAGCTCAGTGATATCCACAAAAAGAGGCTCTGCCACAGGGTGAATACATTGTGGTTTTACACCAATGAGATATAGGGCTAACTGAGGTCCACCTCCTTGGGAAGCACATTCTCCAAAGTGTTGCTTTTATCTGTTTATCGCAATACAACTTCATCTGCCAAAGAAACAGGCCAGAAGAGAGATGCTCGTAATCAGGTCAGTGATGAGAAGTGAAAAGTGTCAGGAGCACAACAGGTAAAATCCTCTCTGGTAAAGGAAATAAGGGGAATATCTACATCAAGAATCTTCAGTATTAATTTTTGAAAGACATACCTAAGGACCAAGATTGTCCAGGAGATGGTATCTCATTTCTGGAGAACTACGGGAGACAGCCTGGGAGCAGCTTGATTTGGTGGCATGCCAGCTGAAACAAATAAAAGGAACACGTCAGAGTTAATCCTGAGTCACACATAGCTTCTAGACAAATATTTTTTTAGTGCTCTGAATCTGTAACAACACACAGTGACTGAGAAGAGCTTTGCAAACCACTGCAAAGTAGTAGGCAAGCTCCCAACGCTCCAGTCCTGAAGAAGGAGAGATCCTGAAGAGGTGCACTGCAGGGAAGGTCATCACCATTCAGTGGTAACCCTGCACTATAAAGAGCAGAGAAAAATATCTTTCAGCGACAGGAACAAATCAGTCTCCTTTAGCACCGAGCAGCAGAGTGGGAAAAGGTATTAACGAAGATTGAATTGCAACATCAATATTTAAAATAAAGTCTACTCCTGCTTCCTCTCAACATTGTATCTCTCAATTACAAAGCTATAAATGAGACATCAGTTAGATGTGAACTATTCTACGACAGCAAAGATATATGGCCACAAAAGCAAATTCACAGAAGTCATGGAAAATTCAGGATAAATCATTTAATCAGTTCTCTGCTACAGCTTCCTTACTTGAAAGGACTAATGAGGTAAAAATCCATTCCTTGGAGTTCTTAAGCACCTCTGAGGTCAAAAAGGGTTTAGGACAACATGGACTGCAAGCAACTTCAGGTGTTACTGTTGAAGAAGCTTTAATTTATGCCAATATTAAAAATCATTACATTGTTCTGGTACAGGACTACAGTTCTGCGTATTTTCAAGGTAGTCTGTTTTGAGGCTTTTTTCTTTATAAGAACAACAGTATCTCTGCAATGGAACTTCTGGGCATCAGAATGACTTCTGCCATTTCTCAAAGCTGCATGATAAAAAAAGGTCACAGGCAGGCTCCAGTTCCCTTGTATTTAGCAAAATAATGTGGTTCAGAACAGAAAAGCTCAACTTAAAGGTCACAACAAAATCTATTTTTATCTATTGCATTATACAGAATATTTCCTTAGAGTCATACCCGTCCTACAGCAGAGTGAGGAGATTTCAAAATGAGCCTAGGTAACTGATGGTCCATGCCATTTTCTAAACACTATCACTTTTTTCTTTTTTGGAGGGGAAAGGATAGGGAGTGGGTAGAGAGGAGACAAAACTTAAAACATTTTGATGGAAAAGTACTAAAACACTTAAGGATGCTAAGTGCTACAGTAAACTGAATTAGCACTTGTGAAAGTCAGGTGTCCTGACCTTCAAAACTCGAGGAAGCAATTCTCATATATCTGTTTGGACTATTCTTAATAAAAAGCAATCAATAGTGATAAAAGGGGTTGTCGCATCATTGTTTCCAGGCTTAAAGGAATTTTCCAGATGCAAATGCTGTATGAGACAAAGACAGGTTTTTTGGCTTTTTGCTTATTTTCTCATATAACAGAGCACTAGAGTGTGAGGTTTAGCCTACTCCTTTTGTTTTGTTTTTGTTTCTTTCAGATCAATTGTGAGTAACAAAGCCAAGAGGAGAATAACTAGAACAGGGGTATTATAAAGGTTTTCTACTGAGTGAGAAGTGGCGTAGATTTTTATTGCCTGGAGGAAGCTTAAAGAGCAAAGATACTGTTGTGGCTACTGAAAAGGGAGACATGGGATAAATCTTATTCCCACATTTATCCCCTAGTGCTTTTGAAAAGGTTGCCACTCACAGAATGCTATAATAACGCAACTTTGTGAATATAAGGGGTGCAGCTAGATTTTAGACATGGAAATGGACAGAGAGCCTCTTTGAATCCTTCCAGTTTATGAACATCTTGTGAACGTCACCTTTTTGCTTTTGTTTATTTCCCTAAGTTTCAAGATACATTATACAACCCTAAAGAAAGCAAAAAAAAAATCAGACATATAGTATGTACAAAAAATATTTTGTCACCTTTTCTGTAGAGGCTTCTTCCTTCTCTCATCCTTTAAAATAAATCTGTTTGACACAGATTGTGGTTCAGTACCTTCTTTGGGGTGGGAGAAGTGTCACACTGCAATCACTGTGACACCAGTTACTCTTAAGAAAAAATGACACATATATAACACAAGTATATCATAGAATCATAGAATGGCCTAAGCTGGAAGGGACCTTAGAGATCATTTTAATCCAGCCTCCCTGTCACCAGGGACACCATCTCTCGACTAGATCAGGCAATGCATGGGGATCGAGCGGGAATCGAACCTTCACGTTGTTAGCACCACGCTCAACTGACTGAACTAACCGGCCCCAGTATCACCAGAAAGGTTCATATTGCACCAGAGTGGCAAAAAGAGCAAAAAGGAAGCATACTAAGAAGAGTCTGACAAAGCAGTGCAAAAGTAGAGTTATTTCATGACTGGTAAAGATAAAAAAATCTCTGATTAAGAAGCAATGACCTTTATGAGTAGTAACCTCATATACAAAGTATTTCAGGGCAAATTTATCAGCATGATAACTGAATTTAATTTAATTTATCAGCATGAATTTAATTTATCGGCATGATAACTGAAAGTTTATACAACAAAAAGCTTGTTAGGCAAGGATGTAATTTTACTGCAGAAGAATCATATTGCATGTCTGCATTTTCACCTTTCTTACTCAAATTAAAAAAAAAAAAATCAGCTGTTGCCCTTCCTATGACATGTAATATTATAAACTCATATCGAAGAGACCACTGTGACTAGCACTACTGCACGTAGAAGCCTGCAAGCTTCATGACCAGCCTGTAACTGAACAAGAATGTCAGCTTAATATTTATTTTTTATCATTGTGTCATGTTTTGACGCCGGCTAGTAGCAAGGTGCCCACACAGCCACTCTCTCACTTCCCCTTCTCCACTACATAGGGGGAGAAAATATTTCAAAGGGCTTAAGGTTTGAGATAAGGACAGGGAGATCACTTTCATTTACCATCCCGGGCAAAACAGACTCCATTTTGGGGAAATTAATTACATTTATTAATGTAGCACCAAGCTACAGAGAGGAGTCGTGAGAAATAAGAAAAATCAAACAGATCTTAAAAGCAGAGCACCTTCCCCCCCATCCCTCCCTTCTTCCCAGGCTCAACATCAATCCCGGTATCTCCACCTCCTCCCCCCGAGCAGCGCAGGGGGACAGTGAAGGGGGTTTACGGTCAAGTTCATCCAACTTTGGTTCCACCGCTTCTTCTTCACTCCAGAGGAGGACATTTCAGTCTTCCTCGGGGTCATTGTGGGGTCCCTCTCACAGGAGACAAGCTTCACGCTCTCTTCTCCAGCGTGAGTTGTCCCACGAAGGGCAATTCATCACAAAGTGCCCAATGGGAGACACCTCACGAGGGGCAACCCACCCCTCGTGAGTCTGAGGTGCAGTCCTTCAGGAAAACTGCTCCGGTGTGAGTTCCCCGCAGCGTCACACAAGTCCCACCAGCCAACCTGCTCCAGTGTGGGCATTCACGCCTCCACGGCTCCAAATGCGGGCTTCCCACGGGCTACAGCCCCCTTCAGGCATCCACCGACACGGTGTGGAGTCCTTACACAATGGACATCTATACGGTCGTCCTCACGGTGGACATCTACACCCCACCCATGGACTGCAGGGGGACAACCCGCTTCACCATGGTCTGCACCACAACCCAGGGAACCCTCTGCTCCGGCGCCTGGAGCTCATCCTCCCCCCTCTCCTTCTTCACTGACCTTGGTGTGTCCACATGTTCTCACTCCTCCATCTCTGTGCCAGCTGTTGTGTCGCAGTTCTTTTTCCCCGTTCTTAAATATGTTTTCACAGAGGCGTTCCTCTTCTATCACTTTACTAATAGGCTCAGCATTGGTGCAGCGGTGGGTCCCTCTTTGGAGCCGGCTGGCATTGGCTCTGTCAAACTCAGGAAGCTTCTAGCAGCTTCCTGCAGAAGCCACCCTGTAGCTCCCCCTCTGCCGCTGAAATCCAGCCAGGCCAACCCAATACACGTTGATATGTAAAGAAGCCAGAATCTTACCTAGAGTTACCCTGGAACACGTGTAAATAGTTTAAAAGGAAAACTTAGCTCTATAAGACATTTTAACTTATCTAACTTTTGTTTCCAAGTTGCTTGAGGGAAACTATTACTGATTAAAATAGAGAAAGCACCTAGTACTCCTGCTTTAAAGGTGAGAAATAAACAACATTAAAGCTTTTCTTCTCTGAATCTTTTACAAGCTTCATTTCAAGGACATCAACAGTTCTTATTCAAAACCTGACTACAAATATGTGTTACTGTAAATTTGGATATACTTGTCCCTTTCTAGCAGAATTACTAGCCAATCTACTCAAATGTACATAAAATATTTTTGGTCGCTTGAAGATTTTAACAAATTAAGAGCAATTACTCTACTTGCCATCAACTAATCCTTTTCTCCCATCTTCAGAAGGCTGATCTTTTTTTAATCTATGGAATTAAGCTTCCAATAACAGCTACTTTTAAAATACGATGGAGATGGGAAATCTGAGATCCAACAACCTCCTGCTAAAAACAGCAAAAAGCTTTTGTCATCCAGGTTTCTGCTCAACTATTACATATACATAGTTCAGGTCTCTTTAAGGAAGATGAATTGAAAAGCAAATACTATCTTTCCTCCTCACACTTAAAGAGGATCAGCAAAAACTGATTGGCCTCTTTTTACATGCACGCTTCGTACTCAGCTCTATTTAGCATCATGCCATCTGGGCCTAATTTTTTTTTTTCCTTCTGATAGCAGCAAGTTTCATAATGCAAAGCAAATTTCTTTTAATGCTAAGGCTAGATCAAGAAGAATGAGCAGGCTAGCATGTTTTTCCACATTTAGACAGCCAGATGAATTCCTACTCATCCTTAGTACACGCTACTGTAGAGTCAAGATTTTCCTACAGAGACTCAATGTCTTACAAGAAAAAATGGAGCAATATTTAGGCATTGTTGTACTTTTAACAGGTGACAACTTTCAAATTCAGCAACTGTCAGCAAGTGAATTATCCTAGTTCATTGGAAACTTAAACAGACTAAGCTATGCCCTTCACAGATTATTTGTTTTAAATAAGTAAATGAAGACAAAGTTTAGAATCCAGTCTTACCTATACACCATTACACAAGACTTCTTCCAACCTGTCTCCTGATCAGCACAGCTTATCAAAATTTGTGTGAGCATCTCATAAGAGAAAGGCACCAGCAATATCCACTCATGTCGCCAAGTCATGAGCTTCTGGTAAAGCTCTGTCAGCTTCCAAAGTAATAGTATCCTTGATTATTGCTTGAAGTTTATTTTCATGTACAGAGCAGACTTGTGAAGAAAATAATTAACATCAGTACTCAGTCTCAAGCATGCACATGATCTGCAGCCAAGACCTGCTATAACAGAGCAACAGGCCACTAAGACAAATACATAGCTTTCTGTCTCCATCATTTGTGTGTTCCAAAAGATAAAGATTTCCCAGAGATCTAGTGCCAAAACTTTGATAGATGCCACTTGCACCAAACTAGTTTGGCATACAGCTGATCAGGAATTTCTTTACAACTGAAGCAGTGAACTGCAATGAAGCCAAGAACCAGAGCATCACATTCAGAGGAACTGACTGAGCCAGCACTTACAGAAGCATCTCTGTGCATATTCCTGCTGTGGAATAAAGGTGTAAGCTGAGAGTCAGCTGCCTGAAAAACAGTAACAAACAATCTCCCCATGCTTTAGCAACATGTCTGAAAGGTCAGCATTTTACACCAAGAGACACTAGCACAGAATGCTGTAACACTGAGAATTCCCTGCCTGTCTTCCCGTTTTTTTACTGAAGGGAATCTATCTTAAGCTCTCTCACTCATAAGATGACGAGAAAGGCAGTCACTCTCAAAGGTCAGACCCAAGCCCTTCTGTTTGAACTACTGAAGACAGAGCTGCAAACTGCATCTTTCAGAGTCAGCAGTGTGGAGCTGGGTAAAAGACTGCATATTGTATGAGAAAATAATGTTCCCCAAAGCCCCACATCTATTTTTATAAGGCGGAGGTACTGAAACTGGTGTATTTCTATAGGTTCAACATGGAGTTATGAAGCAATTTACTCCGGAAAGTACTTTCTCATTACATTTCTCACTATATGGTACATGTAAGGCTTGATTAGCAAGCAAACACACAGCCTTCTTTTTCCATTAAATAATCCTTGTAACACATGCTACAAGGACGTCTTCACAACAGTGAACAACCTACTGTGATACTTCAACAGTTTCTAGAGCACTATTAAGAATGTAGCAGCACTCTGCATTCTACAGCACTATGGCTTTTCTTTGAGTATTTTATCTTTTCTTAATGGTATGTTAGTTTTACTAATATGCACATAACTTGAGATTTCTGAAAAGGAATAGCTCTCCTTCCTGAAAGCAAGGTCTGCAGAAAGACACGCATTTTATTCCAACAGTACTTCAGATTATACACCTCTTGACCAAGTAAGCATTCTTTGCTCCCTACATTTAGTAGAGATTTTGACCTGTGCAAGACAGAAAACAAGTTCTCAAAGATTCACTCTTAGCCCCTAACATTCTCAGTTTTAATCCTTGCCCTCGTTAGAAACTGGAGATTAGTGACAAACATACCAAAACACCAACAGAAAAGTAACAATAATTACCAACAAAAGCTTTGTGCACTGTAAAGTGCTAGCAAAGAAAGCTGTTAAATATTTAAAGTGATAGGATATTTGTTGAGTATGAACAGTGAAAAGAAGTGTGCAAAGAGGACGATGTATCTTAAATGACTGATTTCATGACTGATGGAGCTGCTGTGAATACAGTCTGGAGTTCTTCTATCCATTGCATTTCAAGGTTAAAAGCACAAAAGATCAGCTGCAAAATACATACTAAGCAAATTGACAATACATTTCAGATGGAGTCACTCTTTACTTGCCCTAGAATGTTGCTCAAGTAGAAATGACTGCTTCTAAGATCGATTTCTGCAAATATCAGTACTTAAACCAATCCAAAAGCCAGAATGACACAAGGACAGTTGTATCAGCATAATGCCATATAAAATTATCACAGCCACAACAGTTCTGAACACCTGAAGCACATTAAAATTACTAGCCAAGTTGCTGTCAGCTTTGTCACACAAGAGAAATAGAAAAAAACGATTGCTTATTTCTTCACATTTTTTGATATTTATTGATAAAAATAGGACCATTATGGAATCCAAGTTTACAAATATTTTAATAGTGAGCTTTTAAGGATGAAAATGATCATTTAAAGTAAAAAGAAATTGAGTTAAATGTAGTGCACTGAAAGTCTAAGTGAGTTTCTTCTAACTATAAATCACAGTTTCACTATGACAGTAAAATCAAACAAAATGTAATATAGTGGTTTTCATTCATAAGCTGCAAAATCTACAGCAAAACTTTCTCAGCTGATAGGAATAGCATTTTTTCTCAAAACTAGATATGGAATGTTGTGATTTGGGGCTATTTAATTACAAATTGAAAAATAAAAGTGCTAGTTCTTTGTTGCTGTAAGGAATACCTTGAGATGTTGCAGTCAGTGCGTCACCTCAGCGCTGTACATCAGGCATCACTATTAATGAAATCACTTAAGCACAAATGCAGCTCAAAGAATAACATTTGTTTCTTGCTAGGATGTAAGTGGTTAAACTTACACTAACTAGAAACAAAACAAAAAAAAAATCCAAGTAGGCAAATCAGGAACAAACATCTGAGATAAACCACCAGTAGCACATCCTTTACAAAGCCTTCCTGGTGACCACTGGAGATGAAACCACACTTCAGAAAAGCAATAATTATTACTTCTATTAGCTATGGTCCCAGTTGAAACAACGTGTGCAACTTTGGTAACATTCACCACCAGGCTGTGAAGAGTAATGTGATGATAAGACAGAGAAACTGATTTATGGGGAAAAATTAAGAGCTAAACAAATATATCCTTGATAACTAACAGTGAAAAGCAAAAATATGAATACCCATTATTATTGGATAGATGTTAGTTTCTAGGTAGTAGGAGCTCTATCTAGTGCAACACACAAGGATTAGAAGTAATGATGATGAAGATGAGAAAAGAGAAATTTGGAGAATTAGGAACTGAGATGTTCCATCGGTAAAATAAATATACCGTGAAAGCTGCTTCATGTTTCAAGCTATTGCAAATAAAATTTTTAAAAGTGTGCTGGACTGAGCATTTTCACTTTGGCAGGGATACAGACTGACCAATATAGCCATTTCTCCTGGCCCCTGGGTAACTCTGCTTATGTTTGAAGAAACAAGCAGCAGCTGATGGGTCAATGGCAGGCATGGCATGACCTATTCTGCCGTCATCTTACCTTTCCTTTACGAACCACCCACGATGCCCATACGTATCCAACTACATCTATTGCTTTTCTTGCCTACTCCCTTTATAAGCATATGCATAGCTGCTGCTTCTAGCCCTGTACACCGTTCTACGGAGAACTGGTACAGATACATAGAACAGCAACACATGTACGTATGTGTCCACCTGCAGAACAAATTGATGTATATGTGAAGAATCACTTAGTAACAGTGACAAAGATTTGTAAATGGGGAACGAGCAGAAAAAATAAAAATATAGGCACACTAACTGCGAGCCATAAGTGCTGACTACAATGGGCCCATCAACAGAACCGACAAATGGTGCCAATGCACCCCTGCCACACTTTTGATGCTTCCATGAACATTTCCACCTGAGTTGAACTCCAAATGCAGAGCAGGATGTGAATCACTCTGGATACTTGTATCTCAAATGATGGGCATCATCGACAGAACTGGGTACGTCACAAGTCAAACATAGGTAAGTAGCAGATATTAAGCTTGGTGTCCATAACAATATCCTGCTAACATCACAGACTTTTTACGCCAATTGTGCCCTTAGGAATCCTCATAATTCTTAGACAAGAGAACAGTGAAAGCCTGGCTTGGAAAAAGGAGTTCTTGAGAAATAAGTTTACTGTCAAGTAACATTACTTGCCCAAACAATATTGCTGGACTTGTCACTCCAGATATGTACAATGTCAGGATGATGATACATAACAAAGCTTCCAAAAACAGCCTGGTTGCATAGAGACTAAAAGAACTGTCTGTCAGCTTGTAATCTGTGTCACTCAGAGTGCCTGCTACTAATGAACAGATAAATAACCCTCTAATCAAAACTGAAGTATGCATGGATTTGTTTTTAATTTTTTCTCTACAAAATAACCAACTTGTTCAAGAGTTAAAGCTCCAAAAATTACATATCCAAATCGGCCCCCTTAAATGTCTAAATTAACTTTACTGGAATTTAATCAGTTGGGCCCCTATCTTCCATAATCTACATATAAAATAATCTAGGTTTTGTTTGTTTGGGTTTTTTTAACTTGCAATAAGTGTTATCCTATATAAGTCATCAGACAGGTATAACCAGAGCAATTTAAAAGGCAAAACAATTAGAGAAATGGCACTGCTGTTCAACTCAATTCTGGCCATTTCCTCAAAACCAACATTTTAAAGCAAATGTATGTTTTAGCACATATCTACCTTGACGTACACTGACAGATTGACCTTGATAAATCTACAGAAATATTGGAGTTCACTCTCATTTCAAGTGCTGAGATTTAATCCTCTGAAACCAAAACAGTTCTCTAACTGTTACATGGTTTTCTAGTTTAATCTTGTCAACTCTTATACACATATCAAGTAGATATTAGGGTGCTTTCCGCTCTGTAAACTTGCAAAATAGACATAAAAATTGTGTGAGGATAGATTTTTTTTTACTGTACAATTCTGTATTATGTTAGAATATATTTCACCAACATGCACAGATGACTTATGAATAACTATGGAATATGGGTATTCCACATCAAAACCAAAATCCACCAAAAAAAAAAAAAAATCCCCCAAAGCATAAAAATGTAAAATCTCATCTTACTAAAAGGAAAAAAAAAACCACTTTGAAAAAATTTCTACTTCATGTGTACTCCAAGCTCATTAAGCTCCATAGTGATGCCAAACAATGAATCTACACACATAACAGAAAGAAAATACTGGAAAAATCTATTGACTCTCACTGAGTAAATGGTGGTCAGCTATGGCATTGTACAAGCTCAATTACTGAACCAAAATTACAATATATATTAGAGACATAAAAAGGGTTGCATTTTTATGGTCTGTAAAATAAATTCATGACACTTACTGCCACGGTAGTTCACTGAAGTAAATAATTTAGTAAAATTCAATAAAAATGGATATGAATATTATTAAATGTCTGCAGAGACTATCTATAAAACTCCAGCATGGATAACAGATTTGGCCCTAGAATAACACTGCCTCTACTCATAGTTGACAGAAATAATAAGAACTATTAAGCCAGACGCTTTAACTCTCAGATCAAAAACTTCTTAATAAATCCATGTCTTTTTTCTTATAAGTTTCATTATAAGTACTACACAACTAAATTAATTATTACAGTAAGGACATTTTCCTCAAAAGCTCTTGTAACAAGCAACTATTAAGCATGGTCCACTAGAGAAAATGCGTTACTTTTTTTTTTTTGATGGGCTTACTCTTTCTAGTTGTTTACAAAGAGCACTGAAAAGCCAAACAACACAAATGTCATCTTCTGCAATGTTAATGAGATATGGGGAAGGGGAGAACATAGTCCTTTCATCTTTTAACTTCTTCAAAAATTAAAATAGGGAAGGGAAAGCAGATGTCACTGGAAGAGAATTTTTTGATTTTCAGTGGTTTATCATGCTTGAACTGTTAACTCTCGGACAGGAATTTTTTTATGAGTTTTCCCTACGGGTATATAAAAACTGTTGAGCATCTCAGTATCTGATTTGCCCAGGGGGGAAGAGAGAGAGAGAGAAGAGCAAAGCAAGTCTCTACCTTTATTTCTGCATGGCTGGGGTCATTCATACGTTGTGCCAATTTGTTCACATAGGAGAAACAGAAGAAAAGTAGTAGCAAGTAGGCCCCTTGGGTGAATCTAATGGTTAGAGAGCAACAGGTCAGAAGGTTTATTGAAACATAACAGACAAGCTTTAAAATCTTCCTCAACTCTCAAATATCTGAAAACTATGTAACATTCACATATAATTTTACATTATGGAAAGCTACATTGTGTCACAACAGCCCAAATGTACATTTCCAAGGTTATACGGGGAAAACTGAGCATCTTTCCTGCTCCTTGCTGAACAGACTATTCCTTCCAAGGCCAAAGTTACCAATACGTGGGATATAAGCAATAAATCATATAATGGGTATACACAGTCTCACTACATACATAACATTACCTTTCACATCATATTCAAAGATTCAACATTTGTGTTAACAGCATTGCTCAAAAAACATCCAGGGAATCGCTAGAGTCAGTGTCATGACTGAAATCCTTAGTCATAACACGAATAGCATTTTAAATGTCACCAAATTCTTTTTTTTTTTAAAAGCACAGCTCTGTTACCCAAATCCACTGCAAGTAAGACATTTCAGCTGAGTTGAACTTGTTTGCATAAATAAGTAATGTTATCAAACAGCAAGAGAATTACATTATGTCAGAAAGATCTTTCACTGACTTCTGTCTTTTTGGTTAACATTTCTTCTCAACTATCTGAGTCAAATATATCAGTGACATATAATGTAAATATTTTTTCTTTTAATATCTGTTATTCTACCTACAAACCAGATGAAGAATCAAATATATCTATTACTGGTACATCAGCCCATTATTTCGTTCCTCAGTGACCACAGCTGCTCTTGTAATTGGAAATAACCTGCAGATTTCACTAACATTTAACCTCCGGAACTACTTAATGCCAAGAAATAAAACTAAATGACTAAATAAAACTAAATAGTCACCTAAACCAGGTAGGTTCTTCTTGGAGCATTTCAAAGAACACAGTCAGTGTATAACTACATACTGTTAAGCAGAGGCTCAGGTCTCATGTTTCACACAGTGATTTGAACTTTGTCACAAATTTTGTATCCCTTTACCTAACTTTGAACCATCCCACCTTCAGGGAGAACTGCAAAGCCAAATCACCAACCCTCTGTCTACTGGAAGAAACTGCAAAGGAAAAAGCCACAATGCTTCTTGCGGTGTTTAAAAAAAAAAATCATCCCATTTAAAACAAGTAATATTTCATCTCTTTCCCACCTCCCCACCTAACACTGTGATCAGTGTGGAAAGCCTGACCTATAAAGATATCTACACAGACACATACTAAAGTAATAAGAAATCAGTCTACAACCTTCTGCTCCTGGAATTCCAGTGTTTAGGACATTATGTTGCAAACACTTTGAAAGATATTTTCTTCACGGCTCCTGGAAAATAGACACAGCATTGTACAGATAAGCAACCTTCAGAGAAAGGCACCCAGAATTCCTCAAGCTAGTCCCCTCTCTCTTATCACCCAAGAAAAAGTGCTTTAACAGCTGCTTCTTTAGTAAAATTTGTGCCTAATTTCATTATTTTTTAAAAAATGGGAATTCCCTGGTGAATTTCACTGGCCAGGAAGGCAAGCCTTCTCTGCAATGCTATTATTACATTGATGTAAGATGACAGGGTAGGAGGATGGCTATCTAGCAAAATGAATAGGCACTACCGCTCTACTCCAGCAGAGATGAAGGTTTCTACACAGAGTCAATACGTTTCTATTTGTAATTAGGACCTTATTTAGAAGTACTTGGGTGACTACTGATCCTGAAAGCCTATTGCTATAAAATACAAACCTCCCATTAACTCTAGCAGTGCAGTGCAAAGCTCACTGTTTTGATTTAATTCTCTTACAACCAAAATTAACAAGGGATAACATGCCGGATCCCTACATGATTTAAAAAAAAAAAAAAATATCAAGGGAAAGTTTAAGGTAAATATTTAAGTCACATTGGATAAATCTTTTAAGTGACATTCTTCTTTTTAGCGAGTGCAAAAAATTCAGAAGGAACCCATACGACTTGCAAAAATCCTCGTGTGAAGTACTTTCCTGGTCAAGCACGTAAGTATGATCATGTGAAGTATTTAAACACAACTGTATAAATTATACAAGCAAACAGAATTATACTCATTCAAAAATTATTATATACCTTTTTCCTACTGTTACTTTTTTTGCTGTTACGTTTTTAGTGTTACAAAGGCAATGCTACTCTGTCCTGCATTTTACAAACTACTTGCCTTGAGAAATTTCAGGATATGCCTCAAATCTGGTGGCAGTTTTCTGGAGTTGCAGTCCCACAATCTAAAGCCAAACTTAAAAACCCAAAGATTTCCAAAGAGAAAGGACAGATTCAAGAATCAAACTGCTATTTGTAATTCAAGTGGAAGGGGGCTTGAAATATGCTGACATTTTAATTTCAGAGACAAAGGAGACTCACTTGATAGAGTGATGAGCTACGAGGACTATGATCTGAGAACAAGTGCTATCCAAGACAACAGTATAGAACAGAAGAGACTTATTTTCAAGAGGAAATTGAAGCCAATCTAAGGGTCAGATGACCTGTGTTATTGTCTATCTTAGACATAAAATGCTGCTATTTGCTTAATGAAAGAAGCAAGTGAAAATGTATCCAATGCTTGAGATTGTTGAAGTTAAAATTAATCCCTAGTATGTTCTAGTTATCTATCCATTTTGTCATTTAATATCAAAGCAATTTATTTCCTTGATGATAGACACCAGAGTATTTTAGGTCTGCATATGTTCATTTTATCCAAAATATAGTGCCATCCACAGTTATAAAGTTCCCACATATTGAATAAAAAATCTACATGCATATCATGATCTACAGACCCATCACTCATTTTCTTCTCACTACAGTCCTAGGGTAGGACCTTGAAGTGTTTCCCTGCACTCAGACACTACCTCACACACTGCTCCTGCCCTCACCCTTTCACAGGAAAGAAACAAGCCTGCAGATGAGAAGAAACAGCATTGACCAGCCACGTCCCCAAAATAAGAAACTAGGTGGAATCAGGACTGAAAAGCAGACTGGGCTTTGCCTACGGTCTGTAAAGTAAAACGAAAAGGGTTTAGGCCCCAGTGGAACATTTGCATCTTTAACAACCACCCCATGCTGAATTTATAATTCACATCTTTTTGTGGGTTTTTTGCTTCAACAGAAGTACATAAAACAGGGCAAAGCAACAAAACCCTCCATCTCAAATCTTCTGCCCAAGAAAGCCTGCATCTGGGCTTCTCCAGATCATGCAAACCATAACCTAGACCCCAGCCCCTCTGCTTCAGGCCTTCCCCAAGGCTGGTTTCTCTTCAGGTAAGAAAATGGTCATATGAGTGAATTCAAATAATTCATTATAACCTTTCCAAGCAGAAACAATATCTGCAGCAGGGCACGGCAGGAGTCAGGCTGAAAGTCTTAAGGCACGGAAATGCGATATTATAACTGCTATCTTTACAATTTCTGCCTATTTCAGAGCATATTTTTCTGAGATAGCAGCCAGCTAAATGGAATTTCTCTTTTTATATTTCTAAGCTTGTGGACCTAGCTCTTCTTGAAATACTCCCTTCTCAACCACATCCTGTACAACCTTCATGTTAGAAACGGCTCAAATGATACATTTTATAACCAATAAAGTATACAAATTAAATAAGCTGATATCAAATCAGTATGCCTCTCTCACAGTGTATATATATATACACTATCTTGGCACTATAAATACACTAAAGACCAGGACTGAGACACATAGACCAATAAAACATTGGACAATGTGAAAAAAACAAACAAAAAACCCCAAAAAACACTTTGCAAATTTGTCATTTACACTGAATTTGCTGTACTACAAAGACCTTTAAAGAGAATATTCCAGCATTTCGAAAGCACTATACTTCCCTAAACTTTGGTTTTTATTACATTTATATATGCATAATATTTTAATATATATAAAACACACATCTGGAATAAAACCAAAATCCTTAAACTTCATGTTAATTAAATTCCAATGTCAACTTCCTGTAATAATTTGTTTTACATTCTGACTTGCTCAAACTTTGGAGGAATTTTTCCATTTGATCCAAATACCCCCAGCCAAATTGCAACACTATCAGAATGTTAAACCCCAATTATTCTCCCAGCTACACTGTATTAGCATCATTCCCCTGATAACAATAATACACTTGATGCCAAAGTTATGAATCTCAGCACTAAGCTACACAATTCTCTGAAACTTAAGCTTTCAAAACACTCACTTATGGAGCATTTGCAAATGCTTACCTGGCTCTGTTTATGGACAAACACAGTGTTCTCCCACAGGAGCCAATTCAGAACAAAATCTGTCTTTAAGCATTTTAGATCATTACCAGAAAGAACTGTATTGGGTTGGCTCAGCCGGAT
>NW_009730441.1:0-516 GCF_000703405.1 Apaloderma vittatum
TGGGAAAAAAGGAGGGAGATGGGAAAAAATGAGAGAATTGGGATAAAAGGAGGAAATTGGGAAAAAAGAGGGAATTGGGATAAAAAGAGGGAATTGGGATAGAAGGAGGGAATTGGGATAAAAGGAGGAAATTGGGATAAAATGAGGGAATTGGGATAAAAAGAGGAAATTGGGATAAAAGGAGGAATTGGGAAAAAAGAGGGAATTGGGATAAAAGGAGGGAATTGGGATGAAATGAGGGAGTTGGGATGAAATGTGGGAATTGGGATGAAATGAGGGAGTTGGGATGAATTGAGGGAGGTGTCACAAAGGAGGGATCGGGGCAGGAGGAGCTGCCTCCTCCGGCCGGTGCAGAAGCTCCCTGGGAGCCGGCACCGCGGCTGAACTCTCCCGTTACTCCCGGACTCCGCTGTTGCCCTGGGGACGCTGCCCTCGGGTGTCCGCGTCTGCGACCGGACCGAGGAGCACGAACTCCCCGCGGGCCCGAGGCGGCCCCTGGCGGCGCAGGGACGGACA